>NC_090872.1:9249026-9261526 GCF_036669935.1 Montipora foliosa
TGATATTCGGACGCCACGATGGAGAGGCTCGCTCGCGTGGGGCTGCTTCCTTTATCCCAAGCAGGCTTTCTAAATAAGAAAACGCCATGTTTTAATATTATATAATTCTTTTCTCCATAACCTTGTTTCAAATGTGCTTAATCATTCAGTACGAAACAGTGCAAACGTCAGGAAAAAACTTGGTGCACATTTCAAAATCTAGCCTTTCGTTTAATCACTCGTGTTGAAAAGAAATACTCTATATGAAAGACGTAATTACCTTTTTCGAACTAAAAAGAACGGGGTTTTTATCTTCACTAAAGCGGAAAGGACCTTCCTTGTAATAGGAAGCTTTTTTTACTTCAATCCATGAATATCATAACTCTTTTCGTGGTTTTCCGCTGATAACACAGTCCAGAGAAAAGGCATTCCAAAATCGTAGCACGGTACCAATAATTTAGTTGTCGAGCACACCTCCAGACACGACCTATGCATGCACCCCTATAATTTCTGGCACGGGTGTCTATGTTTGTTCCTCTTTACGCACGAAAAATTTACCGTACCGTGCCTGAAAAATACAGGTGCGCTACCGAGATTTCGGAGAATCGTGCCAGATCTTGTCACAGTAGTACAAGCAGATTACAGGGTTCTAGATTAAAGATAATTTACAATGGGTAATTTGGAGGAAAGACATGTTAAAATAACGAATAAGGAAGTTGCACAATTCCCCACTCTAAGACCTTTCAGAGAAATTCAAAAGTGTGGCACCGTGGAATTTTGGGGCTAGAGAGTACGCTTAGAATCACTATCTTCGACGCAGAGAGGCCGCGTGCAAACGAGAAGTGCAATGCTCATGTATGGACCCCAAAATCAACTTACAAAGCAAAGCCACTGACTGCAAGACTTCACCTGATTGTTGAATATCATGACGTTTTTCATTTGAGAGGCTAATATCGGCGATTCGCCGAGGAGAGTGCGTTCTCTGTCACAAAGATCCAACAAACAGTCACGTCAGGCCAAAAACTAACACCTATTAATCTTGATCAGCATACAACAACGACGAATGACGAATGACGATGTGAAGACTGCAGTTTGACCGCCGAGTAAACTTGTCTTTTTGAGAAAAAAAAACCGGAATTTATTTTAATTACTCAAAGGAAACTGACCCGTTGTTAATAGAGCCCTTCAGTAATTTTTTTAAGTGCTTAAAAATCATGTTTTAATAAGCAACCAGGAATAAAAGCAATTCACCCGTGGGATGGTGTTATGCTGGTCGCTAAGGTTATTTCTACGTAATCATGAAATCTACTATGTATAATGATAAGACTAGTTTGATTGATTATTTTAAACACTTCAAACTGGGGTGACATAAGTCCATGGCAAGTTGCAGTATTATTTCCTCAAAACAGCTTTTCATGATGAGTCAGGGAATTCCATACAGTCAGCAGCTGAACTCTGTGATAGTCTCCACATTCCAGACAGAAGAGTGAATCATCGACGCCATTTTAACAAAGTGACAAGCTGACATCGTAAGCTAACTTCGAAACTGCATATTTCTCCAAGGTGGAAATTTAAAAGTGTTTTTTTTTTTTAATAAAATAAACCATAAAAAATCGTGGAAATTCTTTTTGGCCGTTTTTTATTTCTTTAACGTGTAGTTCAAAGAATTTTCTTTCTTGCTTTGCTCTCTTTGTCATCACCATATCGAGAGCATCAGTTTGCAAATGGGGAACATTGGAAAATAATGTAAAAATGCTTCTCATCTTCTCTAAAATTCGGTAAGTGCTTTTGCAAATGTTTTCTGTGAAAGTAGTAAGGCGAGTCGGCGAAAAAAGGAGCTCTTGCCAAAAGTAAAGATGAAATGACTTCGTTTACAAATTTTGAAGATGACTTTCTGTATTCCACGTGCCAGGGGAATAGTAGTCGAGTGTTCTCCTCGCTCCATTCCATGCGATGTAGTTCTTTGATATCGTGAAGAGAAGCGCAACGGGTCGTAATGCTTTGATATACCATGATAGTATTAAAATATTTAGCAATTATTGAATGAGGCTGAATAGGATATGAAGGATTCTGCAGGTCGAGGAGGGTGTTATCCACCAAGGCCGAAGGCCGAGGTGAATAACATCCTCCGAGATCTGCAGAATTCTTCATATTCTACGAAAGCCGAATTCAATAATTGCTTTATTATTCATTCAAAATATTTTCTTCGATCAAACTTCTAAACCTACTCGCAGCCATTTTTGTGCTCAACAAAAATAACACAATCTCGTCCCCAGCTTTTTTCGGTCAACGGTTCAATAATTTGCAGCGGGCTGCACGTTTGACGTCATTGATTCAATATGACGAAGTTTCTTTCCAAATTTGGTGAACAGCAGCTGGTTATGGTGAATTATGCGTATGGTTTTAACCAATCAGAAACGGGGAAATATTTTGAATGAATAATAATTAACAATTATTCCGCTCGCGCTTGTTGGATATGAGATGATAGATATTATATTTTATTAAAAACGCCCCCAAAATATAGAAAACTAGACTACAATAAAAATAAAAAGGCCCAAAAAATCACGCATATGCTTGCCGTGTTTGTAGATCATGGTATAATGGCTCATAACCCATGATGGCTTAGCCAATCAAAACTCTCGAATTGCATTATCCAATGATCCAGTTTTTACTAATGTGATATTATCAAAATTTGTCCATTAATTTAAAGGAATTAACCTGTGATAGTCTTTTTCTTTGGCCATCTCAGTTTTATCAGGAGTTTCTACTTACAAAGTGACTTCCAAAAGGTAAAGATGTAATGTTAAGTCTTTTAGCTTTGATAACAGGCCAGTTGTGAACATAACAAGCGTACATAAAATGGAATTTTTCGGTCGGATGTTCCTGAGAGCTTTGATAACAAGCCAGTTGTGTACATAACAAGCCAGTAAATGCTGTTTGTGTATTCTTCCTGATAAGCTATGATGGTTTAGGAAGTGATTTAGAAGTGTAAAAGACGTTTTCGGTAATCATGCAGTAATATTTATTATTTTTAGAATTAACGTCAGAGTAAAGTGCATATTGGCTTAACATTATGTTGTACATGACGAAGGTTGTTGTTAACTGCTTCATTAGAGACAATATCGCAAAAAGCAGTAAAGCTGAACATGACCTAATTGAAGTGACAACTTTGCATCGTTAGCACAAGTCTACCGTTTTCTAATCAGTCAGCCGAGAATAAACAGCACGCAGCTAATACAACAGCTCTCGGGATTGGCTCAGAAAACAATTGACCAGAACAAACAACCAATCAGCGATGGACCCTAACCCTAAAAACAATAGAGTTGCGCATGCGTCCTAACGATTCGGGCTCGTTTCTGTTGGACATACGCGTAGCAAGTGTTCAGAGGTGTCAAACGAGCTGCCCTTATCAAAACATGAAAATTGCTTCCTGGTACATCATATGTCGCTAACTATCAAAATATCATGATAGCAGCAAGATATCAAACTGCAGCCTTCCATGCGAAAATATATCAAGTCAGTAAATATCGGCCCTCTGTCTGAACGATGAAATCAAGGATGACGTTAATTATCAGTAATATCAAACTATCAATAGTCACTCACTGGCGTGATATTTTGATATTCTGCGATCCCACAGCATTGAGGCAACAAGAGACGGATGGAACGACCTTGTCAAAGCATGAGTGAGAATATGTTATGGCATAACAAACTTAATGGCCTATCTTGATGAGAGAGAGTTGATTGCAGGAAGTTTTAAGGAGAGAAAGTACGGGTTTTCTTTATCTCTAAAAATTAAAACTCTTTTACGTGGAACTTTTTTCTACTTGCTTTCCAATTCTTGTCATGAAAAGCACTGGTTCAGGCTTGAGTAAAGAGCTCCTCAAATACCGCTATACCGCAGATGTTTCGTTTAGTTAATTATAAGAAAGTAACTAAAGAGATCAACGGTAGGCTAGTTAACTTGCAAGAGTGCAACTGGTTGGTGGGAACTTCGTCTGCACTTTAAAAATTGAGAATGAATGATAAAAGCTAGACTGCTTTACTTCCTCACCGTGAGAAAATCTAAAGACTAATGTTTCAAGTCTGGGATTCTCGCGTTGTTAATGATAATCTTTTATTAGCTCAAACAATAGGAAGAAAAGGATAAAAGAAAAATAAACACTAAAATAAGGTTAAAGAAAGTTCGAGCTGGGGAACTAAGTTACTGACCTAATCGGTTTTCTAGTTAGTTCCCCCTTAAATATAAGGTTCCAAAAAAACAGCAGGTGAAAACAGAAGAACTAATTAAGACAATGAAATTAAAGATATAAAATAGACATATTTATTTTCGTGTTTTGACAATAGATAACGTTTAATTTGTTTGGGAAATGAAAATACACTTGTAGTTTTAAGAAAAGATGGAATATCTTTCCAAATAGTCGATAGCCGTGAAAGAGATGGCTTGTTCTTATTTTATTTTTGTAAAGGTTTTTTTTGGCTGAATATCTTGTGTTATATCGATGCATTCTACTGGTGAACTGGAACATATCGTCAAATACTTTTGGCAAAAGGCCTTAAGTCAAGAATATAAGAATTTGAGAACTTCAAGACAATAAACGTTATCCAATGTCAGAAGACCTAATAGGTTTAACAGAGGTTGAGCACTCTCTGTCTCTTCACCAAATGAGGTAGCAAAAAATATAATAAATCTTGCAATGTGGTTAAGCTTCACTTGAATTCTCTTATATGTGTTTTATATGCACTGCCCCAAGCTAATATGCCATAAGAAATGTAAGGATAAATTAAGTTATAATAAATTTCATTGAGTTGTTGAATAGAGAGATAATATCTTAGTTTCAATATTACTCCAATATTACGGGGTATACGAGAACAAATAAATGCGATGTGATCAGTATTTCCAAGTTAAAAACTTATCAATCATAACTCCTAGATATTTTATACACTGCTTATGATCTATTCATGGTGGGAAGATCCATCGATGTTCCTTATGCTAAGATTAATTGCCATGCACATGTCTTTTTTTCTTTGGAGACTTAATTATTTTACTCATATTGATAGATAACTTGACGGTTAATATCACACCACCTTTTCACTTTGGACAGTTCAGCCCGGAGTTCATTAAGTATTCGAGAGTTTTAAAATCCTCCGCAGTGACAAGATTATTCGTATCGTCTGCAAAGATTTTAAAACGCAATTGTTCTGAGCAATTCGGCAGGTTTTTTATGTACAATAAAAATAAGAGAGGCCCTAGGGTGCTTCCTTGCGGGATGCCATATAGCATTGTTTGTAGAATTCAATTCCACCTAAAACTACATAGTCTTTAAGGGGCTTTTAGGGATTGACGTGCAGAGGACAGGAAAAATGTGCCAAATTGCATACGTCACTCTATTACTATTAGCAATAGAATTGCGTGGTTATTACTAAGCGTCATTTTTTGACCTTTAGTTCACTGACACAGAACTTGTCCAAATACTGAATTCGTAAGTTCTAGGGGCTTACAACCCAACCCTGCCGACTTCGTTGGACTTTCGTTCATCCCCTACATTCAAGCTTGATTTGCTATCTTAGAAACCGTTATTCACGCTGTTTGTTTCCGTCGTAAATTAATGAACCTCAAGCTTATCTACAATAGTCACACATCAGTTCTTTCTTAATCGGGGAGAATGTTGATCAAATGGCATCAAATTAAAGAAAATCAAATTAAATGTTGGATTTTGGTGAGAAGGGAAGACTGAAGAACCCGGCGAAAAAACCTCTCATATTATGATAGACAAATAACACACTCCATCCACATCTAACACTTTTTTCAGACATTTCAGGGAGAAGGCAGGGTAAAAGAAAAAGGCAACCTGTCCGGGATTTTGAACCCACCAATTCTGGCCTAAAAATCTCAGAAAACAGCACACATGTGTTAACTTCAAGTGGCTTTATTTGCTTTTATATTTATTGTTCATCATTTTTAACTAGCAGTACTGCATGACTCAATATGCTTAGAATAAAAATACTACATTTATCTCTTTATTCGTTCGGTCGAGCTCTCTTCAGTTTGGGGAATGAAGAGGAAAGGTTCATATTCATCGAACCCCAAGGCCCTCGTCCTCTCCAAAAAACAAATACAGAAAAACCCCGATCATTTTCCGAAAAAAAAGTGTTACGAAACTACGAGCAAGCCGGAAGACTCAACCTCGATCTTTAAAATTCAGCGGCTACGGCTCACGACTAAGATGGTCTCAGGACGCTTAAATTCGCCTTTTAATCTAACTGAAACAATCATGATAAAGTTTGGTTTCTTAAGACTACACTAGTATGTTACTGCTCCGAGACTACAAACTGTCTACTGCTATAAAAAATGGTGACCTTATTTAATTTGAACGTGGCCGAAGATCATTCATATTTTTCTCCTCGATTACAAGATATGTTTCAGTCACGAGTAAAGATTATAAAAACTGAGTGAGTTTTATAGTTTTGGACGGAAACCGAAAACTTGTTTGCCAGTTTCTCTTCAAATTAATCATACTGTTAGCCACTTGGGATTTGGTTTCAGTATGCTTAATAAATACAATAAAAATAAGCGCAACGCCAAAAACAACAATTGTAGGCATAGCAAATTCGCCAGCATACACGAGGACACCAGTTAGTGTGACGTTTTGTTCCTGTAAAACAGAAAAAAAAAGTTTGATTAATGTCTTAGTTGTCATCAAGGCCAATCGACAACATTGATTAGAAATTAATTAATATTCAACAGGATTCATTGTTGCCGTTCGCCTGCACGGGGTTGTGACTAGAAGAGACCCTGTGCAAAAATGACTGCCTTTAAGGACGTTCGCGCCAATTGTTTCTGCGCATCCTTACTGCGCACGCAAATGCACACGCCACATCATACACGAGCGCGCGCGCTAAGTAATAAAATGAGAACTGATAGGGCAAAAGGCCATTGCTATAGCTTTGCCTGGATTTAACGGTCTTGGACGTTCGGTGACCCCTATTTTTCTTTCCAGAAACGGATTTTATTTACAATTATCTCCACGTTGTCCAAAAATGAACAAAAAATCAATGTGGGAAGTTCAAAAAAATTCAAGATTTCTGCTCACGGGACATCAAATCCTGCCATCTTGCGGCTGCAAGGCGCGTGAAACTGTGGTCGCTAAATGCGAACTTGATCTTTAAGGGAACCTCACCAGTTTACTAAATTCACTTAATAAGTCCACTTAAACAATATTTGGCAGAGAAGATTTCACTTCAAAGATTTAATTGCAATATATTTGGGTTTACAGACACTGGCCTTATTCGATAACGAAGCCCGATTTTGTTACATTTTGGGTGTTTTTCCGGACATGTTCTCTCCAAAACGAAGTCGGTGACCCCCCATTTTTTTTTACATTTCTGACATAACTAACTCATCATCTTACAGTGGTAAAAGTTTCAGAAGAAAATCAATGTTGAAAAAATTTCGCGCGAACGTCCTTAAATTATTCTTTTGTTCATATTCAAAATAGCCCAACTAACCTCGTTTTTGAGACAAAAATTCTAAAGAATTTGTTATCCTGAACGAGGTTAGTTGGGCTATTTTGAATATGAACAAAAGAATGATTTAAAGGCAGCCATTTTTGCATAGGGTCTCGATACTTACTTTTCTGTATATAAAGTACCAAACGATCTTAATAAAGTTTGGTTAAGTTTAAATGTGGCGTCACCAGAACAATTAATAAAAGCTAAGCATCGCGAGTCAGCGCTTAGACCTAATCACCAGAGGTCAGTGCCTAATAACCGAGCAGTTATTCTCTGCCTAAACACTGAGAGTGTTTTTTTGTCTGCCAAAGCGCTCTGGCCTGGGTTGCTCGAAGCATGGTTAGCACTAACCGGCATTAAATAACATGGAAACCTATAGGTTTTGGTACCTCTTAACCAACGGTTATTGCTAACCAAGCTTCCAGCAACCGGCCCCAGGTTGTCAAGTATTGTCACGTAACGACCCTATCCAATCTCCAGCAAGCATCTGACTCTTTGGAAACCTTAAGACTTGAGAGCTCTGTTCGCAGCCATTTATGAGCCTAACGATGTCACAGTCGGTTTTTCTTTACTTTCAGGTCACGGTTTAGACCAGTGTGATCATTTCTCATTATTCACAGAGCACCTCATAATCTAGCTTTTTTTTTTTTTTTAATTATTAAAAAAAGGAGAAGTGAACTAAAATCATCAAAGTGGGTTAAGATCACAACTTCCTTAAGCGAAAGTAGTGATGCACATGCGCAAGGCAAATCCCCTTCAATGCTTCCTGGTTCTTCGTTTACGATCTCTTTAAGTGTTTGTTTGTTTTTTTCAAAATATGCCAAATTTTTCCAATTCACGCTTCCTTAAGCGAGGGTGGTAATACCCATGCACAACGCTGACTAATATACCACCGCCAGTATTTGTTTAAAATATTCTTAATCTGTCCAGTCTTGACCTAGTTTTAGCTCAACCAGAAGTCATTCACTTCATAAGCGAATTTTTCTTACCAACGCCCAAATGCAGTTCCATATATTGTAAGTAAAAGTAGGGGGCATGTGCTTTGCCTAATAAATGCATATGATCGTTCCATATTGACAAAACAAGGCCCATTGAAAATGAAAAGCTTTATTCGTTAAAAAAAGTAACTATAAAGGGCCTTTAGCCATAATTCTAGGCCGCACTCGACAGGAACTTGGGGGGGGGGGGGGGGGGAAAGGGTCATCTCTTTCTCGCTATTTGTTGGTTGCATGCTTTCTCCTCTACGGCAGTCACGGAAGTAAAAGAAAGTAATGGTGTTTGCTCTGTAGACAGCAGCCATAATAGTAATCGTCATGAGCATACTAGTAGATTAATCACGTATATAGCGCTATTTACAAATGCGGATCAACAGCGCTTCACAATAAGTTCTACCAAGAGCAAATTTTCTCTTGGTTCTACATCATAACTAAATAGTCAATTGAATCTGCTAAAATTTACCTAGTGAAATTCAGAAATAACACTAAACTTTAGGAACGAAAATACAATCTAAGATAAGAAAGCCTCTGAGCAGGCAGGCTGTTCCACAATTCCGCTCCGTGAAAAGATCTTGTACCGAGTGTGGAAAGCATTTTTCCTTTGGGACAATCCAATAGTTGACTATCGTTTGACGGAAGAAGATATGATGGCTTTTGACTTATGTTAACTATATCACTAAGCCGAGATGGAGCTAATCCGTGAATAAATTTAAAAGTTAAGAGTAAAATCTTTAAAATGGATGCGCAAGCAAACCGGCAACCATTGAAGATCGTACAGAGCTGGTGAGTATGTGCGAGTATTTCCCAATGTCTGCTTTAATTTACCTAGCCGCAGCGTTCTGCACACGTTGGAGCTAAGCGATTTGTGTACGAGGGAGACCGTACAATTTTAAGAGCGTAACAATAGTCAAAGCGACTAGTTATAAAAGCATGTAAAAGCGTCGGCGGAGATTCCCTCGATAAACATTTCTTAATGCGCCTACTATTAAGTAATTAATAAAATGCTGTATTACTCGTCTTGTTTACTTATTATCAAACGACGACCTCAAATTCCTTGCAAATAAGACCGGATTAATGTAAATTCCCCCAAAGTGACACTGTCTTCATTAATTTTGCTAAGTTTCTGCCTTGTTCCAATCAACTGAAATATTGATCATTAATTTGTTCTTAATCATCCAGTTTCTGATATCAGTGATGCAACTGTTCATAGCGGATATTAATGGCACCCAACGAGCAAATTAAGCCAAACCTCTTTGAGAGACATTTCTAGGCTCCTCGTAATATACAGACTGTCTAAAGAGATTATTTTATCACCTAGAAAATTTGATCTGTTCGGATATCTTGGCTAAAAATTGAAGTGTCCGAAAATTTTAGGGAATGATCTCTTCATTTCAGAAATTGCTAGTTAAACGTTACCTTCTAAGAACGTTCAACAGAACCATTTGCTCATCCTTTTTAAGTGCCAAAAATTGCAAAAATACCCCTTCCGAAAAAGTAAAGGACTAGTTTTCCCGGATTACGAATCTTTTAGGTGATGTTTTAGTAAAGAAATCTGTAGCTGTTTGGCAACGTAGAACCGAAATTATTACAGCAGCTCGACTTTCCCGAACACATATTTCACCGAAGTATATCGTTGGGCAGTGTCATTTGGATTACTAAAGTACAGCTGTGTATCATCAGTAAAGCAGTGAGCGCTAGGAAGGTGATGTTTCAAGTGGTAAACAATTTATTCTCGCAGGATTTAATATTTTACCCGCGTTTCTTAGATTTCAATGAAAATCAGTAGAAAAACATTTCTGTTAAAGATGTCGGAATTTAAACCCTCGACCCTAACCACACATGGCAGTTGTCAGGCACTAAACCTGAGGACGTACTCCCAATCCCTTGCTCATCAAATTGTTTCAGAATGAATCTAGAGTCAGCACTTTTAGGACCAACCCTTTCGACTACAACCAGCCCGGTCGGTTCAGATGATAGATGAAGCTGTTGATTGTAATGGAATATTAGGTGAGGGGCCAGATTCTCCAGCCCCTCAGCTCCGCAGTCCCCTTCGAGACTATTGCTAAAAATATGTTATGGTCAATTATTCCTACTTTCTTTCGAATAAAGCTAACATTGAGCATAAGCTTTATTTGCTCTCTATAGAACAATCATAATTATTTTATTGTGCAAAGTACACTTCCCCTCTTATAATGACATTTCTTTGATATAAAATATTCGGTTACGAACTGAATGACTTGTAGCGCAGCTAAAATTAACCAGGTTAACACTAGGCAGCCATCTGCAAGCAGATTAAAGGTATCGACAAAGAAATACTTTTGCTTAAGGAAGTGTGGCTTGGCAAAATTCTTAGTGTGTGTTTTAGAAAGAAAAAAAAAACTTGAAAAGAGAGTAAACAAAGACTGTGGGAATATTTTACTGGATTCATGCTGTCCATGCGTATTACCATCTTCGCTTAAGGCAACATGTTGGCAAACTGCAACCGGAAGAAATAGTCTGGGAACGGAGTTCATTAAATACAGAGAGCAAACGAAGATTATTAATCACAGATTCCGGGACAAATAAGGCGCTTTTAATAGTCTATTTAAACATGAATACGCACCATAAAAAGAGTTGCTTCGTTCTCATGCTCTATTTTAACTCGCGGCATTGTCAATAATCTAACATGGCTTTTAACATTCATAGCAGAACAGAGACGGAACTCACAAAACAGTGATATCATTGGTTAAAAGAGCATAAATAATCGTGCTGCATGTGCAACACGGATTGTAGCATGGATTCTTGCGGTACTCTGCATAACGACGACGTGAAATTACCAAATTTGAGGTTTTGATGACAACGTGAGCATGCAGCAGAGAATCTTTCATTCTCTCTTTTCACTTTGTAACTGCTCGTTCCAATTTAGTTTTAGGATACTTCGCCCAAATTGGAAGAAGTGAACGAGATAGAATAACCGCGAAAGACTTATCTGATAATGATAAAGCAAAGTGATATTTCGAGGTAACGTTTTCGTTGAAGTCGCCGTCGTAGATCTTAAGGTCCATAATTACTCTCTTTAGAAAATGAGATCGAGCTCCATTTGCAGAGCGCATAAAATGAAACAAGGCACTTGAACTAATGTGGCTAGGTGCCTTTGCTTTTAGCCGTTTTAATAACACAATCAAAATTTTACATCACAAAATTACTTTAAAATTCGACGGCACGCCCATCAAAGGTAGGGATGTAAAAGAGCCACAAAGAAGTGCGGTAGTTTCGTAGTGGGGCAAAGAGGTTGATCAGTCGGCAAACATTCCCAGGTCTTATTTTTTGTCCAGACATTGGGTTGTGATTTGTAAAAAAACAATATGTTCGTTTGCCATAACTCCTATTAATGTCTCATAGCAAACTAGGAATTTACACTCAATTACAATGCACAAGTGGGTAGGATGATTATTATTTTCAAGACAGGGCAAAGCAGTTGATGGGAACGATTTGCACGGACTAGACTGAAATAGAGTCAACTAAGTTCAAGTTGCTCTTCCAACGCCAGTTTTACCAAAGCGATCATTTCTTTAGATATTTTATAATATAAGTGGTTTACAACCAATCTCTTAAGACAGAGACAACAGTGATGCAATGTACAATTGCTGGTGGACGAACAAAAGGAGGAAATGAGAGATCTTTTGTTTTCGTCCAACAACATGGCTGCGATGACGTCACGTGAAAACCACCTAAATTAAATTACAAGTTCCTGTTCAGCGTATGAAATGAGCCGATATCTTTTGAGGTTGTTTATATTGCATTCTTCCGGTGTTTACTAGGTTTTGCACCAGGAATGGTGTCTACATAACACTGTTTTTCCTTTTATGACTAGACTTTGATTTTCCAAAGCAGTTTTTCTTCCGGTATAATTTTTTTTTACCCATAAGATTCCTGAAAGCATCTCGCTCAATATTTTATTTGTTATCCTCCCACGTATTTGCAGTGAGCTATTTAATTTCGATCCACGTGCAAACCGAGAAAAATATTCCTGATGCA
>NC_090872.1:9266526-9294026 GCF_036669935.1 Montipora foliosa
AAAAGCTTTCCTATTACAAAGAAGGTCCTTTCCGCTTTAGTGAAGATAAAAACCCCGTTCTTTTTTGTTAGAAAAATGTAATTACGTCTTTCATATAGAGTATTTCTTTTCAACACGAGTGATTAAACGAAAGGATAGATTTTGAAATGTGCACCAAGTTTTTCCTGACGTTTGCACTATTTCGTAGTGAATGAGTAAGCACATTTGAAACAAGGTTATGGAGAAAAGAATTATATAATATTAAAACATGGCGTTTTCTTATTTAGAAGTGCGGTGGGTAAGTAGTGAGGCGAAGAGGTTGATCAGTCGGCATACATTCCCAGGTTCTTATTTTTTGTCCAGACATTGGGTTGTGATTTGTAAAAAAAACAATATGTTCGTTTGCCATAACTCCTATCAATGTCTCATAGCAAACTAGGAATTTACAATCAATTACAATGCACAAGTGAGTGGGATGATTATTATTTTCAAGACAGGGAAAAGCAGTTGATGGGAACGATTTGCACGGACTAGACTGAAATAGAGTCAACTAAGTTCAAGTTGGTCTTCCAACGCCAGTTTTACCAAAGCGATCATTTCTTTAGATATTTTATAATATAAGTGGTTTACAACCAATCTCTTAAGACAGAGACAACAATGATGCAATGTACAATTTCTGGTGGAAGAACAAAAGGAGGAAATGAGAGATCTTTTGTTTTCATCCACCAACATGGCGGCGATGACGTCACGTGAAAACCATCTAAATTAAATTACAAGTTCCTGTTCAGCGTATGAAATGAGCCAATATCTTTTGAGGCTGTTTATATTGAATTCTTCCGATGTTTACTAGGGTTTGCACCAGGAATGGTGTCTACATAAGACTGTTTTTCGTTTTATGACAAGACTTTGATTTTCCAAAGCAGTTTTCCTTCCGGCATAATTTTTTTTACCCGATTCCCGAAAGCATCTCGCTCAATATTTTATTTGTTATCCTCCCACGTATTTGCAGTGAGCTATTTAATTTCGATCCACGTGCAAAATTGAGAAATATATTCCTGATGCACGAAGTCCACGTGCAGATGACAAAAGAAATGCTGATTTGAAAAGCTAGCGCCATTCAATGCGAGGCTCATTTAACCCTATTGTCGAACACTTTTTTCCTTGTTCCGAAAAAAAAAAAAACTCCTGAAAAACCGTTCGTTACAACCAATACGCTATCTTTTCCAAACGACAACTCGGTGAGAGGTTTGTTGAGGATCAAAGCAAAATCACCAGTTTGAAGGCCTGTTAATTAGTCTTCCCAGAAAACAAACGCGGAAATATCTTTTCATTACTCAGGGATAATAAGCCGTTGTTAATAGCGGATCGGTTCACTACATTTTCAAGTGCTTACAATTATCTTGACGCACTCGGGAATGGTTCTTGCGTGGTATGATGTGATGTTTGTCTCCAAGGAATTTTAAAGTTTTTCTTTAAGACACCTTTCCATCTACATGTCATTAAGCGAGCTGAGGATGCTTAAAATAGGTGTTTATCCCTTTATTATTTCTTCAAAACAGCTTAGTCATTATGAGCCGGGAAATTCCATACAGCCTGCAAATGGTATATAAACTTTCTCAGGTCTCAGACGAAGTAGGAAAGTGATCCAGCGCATTGATTTTACACAAGTAACAAGCAAGCATGGTAGGTTCAATTCAAGATTACGTTCCTTCAAGTTAAATAAACCCCAAAAAAGCGTAAAAATGTTTTTTTTCTTTTTCTTTTTCACTAGGATTTCAAAGCGTCTCTTTTGTGCTTTGCTTTGTTTGTTGTCGCCGCATCGGGAGGCCCAGTTTGTAAATGTGGACCAGAAAACAACAAGGTAAAAATGATTTTCAGTTTTTCTAAATTTCAGTGGATGCTTTTGTAGCTGCACCTTTGTTAACTTGCTGAGACAAGTGGAAGGAAAGAAGGAACGTTTCATAAAACCTGAGAAGAAACGACACTTTTCCATTAACTGTTCTTCAACAAATAGTGCGGGGCCTGGTGTTTTTTAAAATTGTTTAACGCTAATCCCAGATGAAAAGTTAACCAAGGAGTTTATTTCTATACTCCCAAATGTTGCTCAACGCTGATGTTTGGCAAAATTGTACATTAGAGGAAGTCAACCTTCACCCAAAAGTTGAAACTGGATGATAACGGAGTCCAGTTGGACTGCTGGAAAACAGCTTCTTCTTCTGTTGCCAGAAGAGGTTTATAAAAGGAGTAACTTTTAAACCAGCTCCTTCAAAGATACCTGTAAAGTTATAACTTAATTCATGATCTACTTCAACGTTGGTCTTCTGCAGTTCAGCACGCATCTCATCAAGTTTTCACTCAAGTTGTGCGCAACCTAGCCCCTGTCCTCGTAATGTTAGTTTAATTAATTCTTTCAGATTTTGTTTTTGAGACAGGTGCTTTTACATGTGCAAGTGTTGCTAATCTCTTCTCTTTTGCTTTACTTGCATTATTCACATACCCCAAATACTCAGGACAAGCAGCACATGATATTCTGGTTGTTCTTTATAACACTTCGTTCATAGTCTAGATATAGGAGATGATCTTCTAGTAAAAAACATCCAAACACTTTCACGGTAAAGCCTAGGCAATCATCCACAACGATTTCCATCCCTGGGGCTCTAGCATTTTCTTTAACACAATCCTTTATGAGTGAGAGCACTCTACAGTTCCAGGCACTACAGCTTTTAAGACCATTGACTCGCCTACTCAACTCCGTGAAATCCTAGCAATCTGTTTTTGGAGGCTCTTCCTATTCTTGAACAACAGTTCCGCAAGGTCGACGGGCTGTCTCCTTGCTTTCATGACTTCTGCTCGGCATGTTGAGCTTTGGAAGGGCACCAAATCGTGACTTTTGCCTTGTCAATTTCTCTGTATAAACTGCAGTAGACAACCACAAAAACATCATTTAGCTAAAATATAGACTTAGACTGTAAAACGAACGAATTAAACGGTAGTCCAAATATAATTCAATCGATCTTTGAAACCGGCACCCGACACGCAGAATGCAAAGTTAACACAAGTTATGAACTGTGAACGAAATACTATAATTGGTTCTACTACCCGCATATTTCTATGTCCTCGGGATCAAAATGCTTCTCTCAGGTGAATACTCTATCATTTGCAATTATAAACCGCCTAAAATCTTGGTTTATCATTCTTGTCTTTGTGATCTCATTGAGCCAATCGTCCCTTCATTTCACGTGCTCTTCGTTCTTCGCCGATGGCAGCTTCCACATTGCATTGCCCTTCGTCCTTCTGCACGATCCACAGCCCCAAACTGCACACGTTTCACACGGCATGACTATTTATGAACTATTTCTTAATAACGATCGATATTAACTTTGATGTCAATCGGAACTACTCTGGTTTTGCCTCTCATGTGTGTGCGCGCAGGCTGAACGTCACGTGACGAAGCCAACACGCTACAGTGAAGTTTGCCGGCTTTCATAACCAGTCCCCTACACTAACTCTGTTAAGTTAGAGTGGTGTGTTCAAATCCCAGTTAAGGAGTATTGATTGCTAGATGTATGGAAATTGTTAAAGAAAATATCAAACCAGACATAAAATGAACGCACTATGCAGACCTTATAAAAGTTAACTAACCGTTAACTGCTTCATTCCTAAGACAGTTCTTGGACTTAATCAATATCCTTTAAATCTGTGCTTTGATTCTGCCTGGGATATCATAGATTTTGGTAAATATCAAAATATCATGTTAAAAACTGCCTTTGAAAATATCAAAGATGTTCATAAGCATCAAATTATCATGATAATAAAATTTTTATCTAAATACCAAAACTGTAGTTTGGAATATCATAGGTTTCTATAAATATCAATAATATCAAACAATCGAAGCTAGTCAATAATAGTAAATATATAATAATAATAATAATAATAATAATAATAATAATAATAATAATAGTCAACCATCGGGAAAGGATAATGAGTACCATCGAGATGAGCTGTCCGTGGGTCGCGAATCGTGGCAAGAGAGATGAAGAGAAAACACTAAAGTATGGACCGCTTCGATGGGAGCTGAAAGCACAGTACAAGGGTTATAAGATCAACCAATACTATTTGATCATAGATGTGCTGGGAGGCTGGAGTGTGGAGATGGAAAGATCCGTTAGGGTGCTCCTAAGTTCTAGGTGCAGAGAAATGTTAAGGCTAATGCAGAGATCGGTCATTCAAGAACGCTCCACATCGCTCGGACATTCAAGGTTGCTGCCTAATTGACTGCCTAAAGACAGTAGTAACCAGTTTGCAGTCTTTCTAGCAAATGTCAGGACGTTGTTTTTAAATCAGTTTTTTTACAGGCATACGAGCCGGGTTTCAATTAACGTTATTAGGTTTCCACTATTTTGCACTTAGTATATCACACAAAGTTATAATCCCTGAAGGAGCATGGGTTACGTTAATAATATTAATAATAGTATTATTATTTAATAATAATAATAATAATAATAATATATATTATATATTATTATTATTATTATTATTATTTTGATATTTTGCGATATTTTACCTAATGGAGTTAAGAGTTCGTAAGTTTTCTTTCTTTTTAAATGAAAACGCTATGAACAAGACGCCAAGAAGCATTCGCATTTTTGGAGACATGAAACGCAAAACCAGACATCGGATGCGTTTTCGATACCAAAAACTGATTGTAAAAAGCATTTGCGTAAACATTACTTTTCCCCTTATCTTGTGTCAAAGACCAGGGGAAAGGGCCTCAACATTTGCTTCAACATCCATTCGATGTTAAAACGTTTGCTCCCTCCTCCCCCTCCCCTCCCCCCTCACTTTCAAGCGTGTTGAAAAATGTGGCAACGATCTCGTGGATATACACACCAACTATAACTCTAAAAAAAGAACCATTCTAAATCAGTTTCTAGACCTAAATATTGCTATAGCAATAAGATAAACGAAAGTTTAGACCTAATCACTGAAATGGGCACTTAGACTCACTCTTTTTTGTCATTTTTGAAGCACTACTTTGAGAATTTTCAAGCGCAATCAGTAAGAATTCACTTGAAAACCCAAACTGAAAATTGCACAGAAAAAAAAAACAAATTCCAAGCTTCCTATGGTTTTCCTTGCAGGATTCAGTTTCGGAATACACGGTTAAAGTTCACAATGGAAGGGAAGAAGTCGACGAAAAGATTACAATCGACGCCGAAAACGAAACAGAGACCCTCTACATCAAAGACGACGGCGCCCCCGGAGAAGTCTATGCTATATTCGATTTCAAGAGGGTTAGTAGAGCAAGTCCTGAAAAATTCAGAGAGGGAGAGAAGCATCGTCTTTTTTTTTCTCTTTGTATACTTAAAGAAACCTTACGCAACGGCGGTGACTTGTTTTTGATATCTCAGAGTGCCCTTGAACGATGGCTTCCATTTTAATTCAACTTACACGACGTATAATCTACTTCTAGAAACAAGCAAGAGAAGATCCAGAAAAGGCGAGGCAGAGAGTCGAACCTGGATCGATGGCTTCTCATAACAGTTTCCGATATCCATTAAACTAACGAGACCAGCTCTTAGAGGAATTTTTAGAGTATTCAAGTAGTGGTACCCAGCAAAACAATTGAAAGCTAACCGTTTTCAAAGTGGTACTTTTAAAAGCCTAATTACAGTAGATCTACGCCCCTTAGCTCAAAAATGTGTAAAGCCCTAATTCTAGTTACAGCGGTAAGCTTGTCATATTAAGATGGGATATTACATCGTGTAATTGTCATGAGCCAGGCCCCATAGTCCAACAGAATTCTGAGATATGGCAAAAACAAGTCATAGCCTTACCAAACAATGCGGCCGCGTGTTACCCGGGTGACAGCTAATTACGTACGCATGCAATTTGGGGTTTGCATTTCCCGTCTTCTTTATTTCGTTCATAAATCATCATTTTTTCCTTTTCTAATAAGCAAAATGTGAAAATTTTTGTATCTCTAATTGTTCTTAGTAGAAAAAAATTTTGCTGCCGTAAACAGTTAATTTTTATGGTCTCGCTCTAAGCCCTCCACGGGCTCCACATCGTCAGGTTAAGGGTTCTCCCCTGGTGTCGCGTTGCGTAAGGTTTATTTACATACAGGACGGTGACGTCATGGCTCGACCTAGTCCTCACGTGACCACCGCTCGTCCTGTTGCGTAAGTCGAACCAGACAATGTTGCTCATGATGTCATGAAAACCTCAAATGATGTCTGGAATTTGAGATATTTGCATTCAATTGTTGTCGAGAAGAGGACAGGTAAGAAATGTTCCGAAAGCAAGATTTTTACTCATTAAACATGGTAATTTGAGGCGTAGACAGTCTACGCAACAAAATACTAAAAAAATCTAACTATTTCATCATCTTTTTCTTAACGCAGAACTTGTCTTTGTACCAAATCTCTCACCCCAACGTTTGCTTTCTGAGCAACTCAACCGGCAGCCAACCCAAGCCTGCCGACTTCATCAAACTACTTAAATCGGTGAGTGCAGACTGGTTCAATCAAGAAAACATAAATCTCCCTGTTTATCTCTTGATGAGAGCATGTGCATACATATTGCTAAGGAAACAAACAAACAAACAAACAAAAAAAAAAACGGCAGCCATATTGGGGTTTTCAAGTCGAATCTCTTAATATGTATGAAATGGAAACTTGTCGCCCAAAATTAGACCAGGACCTTCAACGTCCCAAGGGTTGTGAGACGGGTCCTAAGGTTTAAAGTCTTTATTCGAAAAGAGTTGAAAGCAAAACCATTTCTGGGTGTAATTACAAAGGCAGCACTTTCTCGTCAGTTATTTAAAGATCCTCAGACAGCGATTACACGAACGCGGTTTCATTTGTAACCGCATCCGCGGTTACGCCTTCTGTTGACAAAACACCGCTCGAGACCGTTGGCGAAACCGGGTTGATTTGAAAACGTTGCTAAAGGAAGAGATTTTTTAAAACGATACGGTTTCATCTGTTGTGTTAGCTGTGTAGCAAACGTTTCTGTTCGACGGAAGAGCTTCGAAACGATTTTTCGCAAACTGGCCGCGCGAAAGTTGGGGCAAGAGACTGAGGGAACGCTTGCAAGAAGACCCCCTATTTTTGAAAAACGCCAACCTTTTTAATGGTTGACTTGACACACGCTGATTGACGTTTTATTAACAAATTAGCCAATAACAGATAACTACGTAAACACATGTTGACTTCTGTCAAAACAAACCGAGGCACCGAGGAAACACCGAGCGATCAATGCAGAATTTGCCAGTGTGCATTTTAAAGTTAAATTGGTAACGGCAGCTTCTCAGCCGGGTACGACTGTTTCTTCCGAGAATTTGTCTAAACCATCGAAAACAAAAGAAACTTACGGACAAATTCTAGCAGATATTTGAAGAGCGGTTGGAATAGAAGTTGCGAAAACAACAGCCAATTTTCAGAACGTGTAAGCAATCCGTGCGCTCGTAAACTACGAAATTTAGCAACATAACTCGTACAGTCGTTGAATGCAAAACTCCACCAAAGCTGACCGTGAAACCATTCAAGAGGTTTTAGTTTAAAACTAGCGATGATTTCAGCGCGACTTGCTGGCTATTTCTTGGTGCAGAGTGGTTGACGAAATGAATCGTACCATATCTCCTGGAAATTACAGGAAAACCTCCTCGCTAGTTCATGCTAGTTTGATAATCCACAGTACGTTTTTGGTCAAATCGTCACGAAATCATAGATGAAATAGCTAGTGAAAGTGCTTTAAAAAATCGCATGACTGTACAAAGGAGCTGCTTTCTTCTCACAATAAGAGAAAATTTTACTGGGGAGCTGCGTCATTGTCTTCATCTTGTCTCAATCCATGATATAGGGACTCAACCTTACATTAGGCAAGGTAAGCAGAACATTTGACGAATACAGTTTATTTCCTTGATCCTGAAACATATGGATTCTGATAGTTCGCAGGCATTTTATCAATTCATCCTGTGTACATATAAAGTGTCTTTTTCAAGCGAACGATAACGAATCTTTTGCGGCTTAGTGAATTATGGAAACGATTTGTCCATAGCGGCTTAAGCTGACGCGTAAATAATATTGAATTTCCCTTGATGGATATCGTCAAAGCAGTCCAGATCTCCATTTAAATCACAGGCTGTCATTCCCAGGGAATTTACCTCAACCAGTTGCTTGTGGAACGATCGCGTATGATGCTTTGAGATGGAGAAATCACGATGATACTCAAGAAGCCTGTTCTTCGTTTCTTTTATTTCCGAATTTCGAACTCCGCACATTATGACAAACACCTGAAAAATTAAGCTTTTTCCGAATCCTTTTGGCAAAACGGTCATTACATCTATACAGTTAAAAAGATGGCGCATTGACAGTTCTTATTCCTTTTCAATGCGACCTGTCGACGATGTAAAATGGAACAACGAATCGAAACGAAATTTCTTCTCCTTTCTGAAGAAATTTAAAGTCACACCACAACTGAATTATAGAGCGCATAGCACTTATCTTCATATTATGAAATTACACAAAATCTTTTCTTTCCATATTATGAAATTTCGTTTCATATTATGACATTCCACAAAATGTTTTCGCTCCACTTAAAAGTTAAAAGTTGAGGCACTAAAAAGTGCCTGTCATAGCCCTGTAGTTGATCCTGTTCTTCGACACCAAGGAAAAAACATCTTTTTGTTTTCCACAGGGAAAAAAAACAAAACGTTTGTTTTTCACTTAAAATAATTTTTTGACACAACGATCTCTTTGGTGATCCACCTTCCCACACGCTTGCCGTGGGAGAACGGCTGTGCTGTTCCCAATCCAGCTTACCACACTTGTTTTGTGGAGCTGCCACTTAAAGGGGCGCCTGAAAGACCTCCTTGTATAGTGGCTATGTTATGTTGATAAGGCATAATTAGGCCTTACAAAGCCGAAGCTGCCCGGGTGAAATGGTTGTGCGCATGCGGGATATGTTGGCCACAATTGGTTGGTGTTATGGTGCGTCACTTTACTAAATTTTGTTTTTTTCTAGGGTTCAACCGAGCCGAAAGAGGCTGAGCGAACGAATGAGTATTCTCTTGTTAGAGAAGTTCATGATCGTTCATTTCTGAGCGATGAGATGGCCATCATGTGCGCTAAGCAGCGTATCTTTTACATCAAGCCTGTGGATGTTCAAAAGAAAACAAATAAAAAACGTAAGTTCAGAAATGTACGGTCAATTATTCACTTCAAGACAGCATATCACTCTTGGATGAGGCGGTTTATGATTTTGACAATTATGCACTACGATGAGGTTAATATTATCCAAAGAGCAAAAGGCCCGAGTCCAGCGTAAATATTTTTAATGCACCTTAGTGAATGGCTTGAACATGTATTACGCGCGGATATTTTGCGAGGTACGTATTTCCGAGCCCCGAAGGTATCGATTGCATAACAAAGCACGTGTGAATGACAAAAACAACGCAGACGAAACCATTTAAATTTTCTTTATCTTGATTGGAAAACAAAATGAAGAGTGACAAGCGATTTCAAGCTAAATTCTCGGCTTTGCATTGTATTGCAAACATTTTCTTTTACTGAAAAACTCCCCTTTCGTCGGTAATGGCTCTGTTCTAAACAGGTCAAACTGAGACACTACAGTGTATTCCATACCTCTTAAGCCGCCATTACACGTTGAAACTCGCACTCAAACGTTTGTGCAAAGGCATCAGCAGGCGTTGCACAGTGTAAATAGTTTCGTGAAACTATTTTGAAGTTCTGTTTCTGTTTCACGAAAAGAAGATCGAACCGCTTTCTACTTCTGCAACAGTTGCAACGATCGCAGTAGTGATAAAAACAAGAGTTCCACCATGTAACTCCCGCTAGACCCTGTAACGTTCGATCTTGTTACGCTACGCTATGTAAGCCAATCAGAAACCGGCCAAGGCCATGGAACTCAGTATTCAACTTGTTTTGCGGGAATCTGGTAACAACATTTCGAGATAAGTTTCAATGTTCGCGAACATATTTCGACCTTTTATGTAACACGGTGCATATTTCCCTTGACGCTGAGATGACTTTGATTTGATTGGCTATTTTAACAGTGGGCGTGCTGAACCAAGGGAGATAGAGCGTTTTCACTCACGTGACCAGCAGCTATATTGGATTACCAAAACAAAAGAAAGTATTTCCATAAAAATAGAGTTCAATTCCCGGAGGATTAGTTTGGTACACCATCATGGCCGACATTTCTTTGTTTTGGAACACCAACATGGCCGCCGTGACGTCATGTGAAAACGCTCTATTGGCGTTTACAACAGTGGGCGTTTATGAATCTTCCAAGGGAGCGTTCTATGAATAAATCTACTCGGGAAAGGGTTTACTCCTGGGGAAAGTATATGGGAGATAGAGGTTCCCCTTGATGAGCTCCTGCTACTGTTCGTTTCTATGCTTGAAACATTTAAGTTGCTTTGCTCAACTTTTTTGTCAGCTTTCAAATGCGCCTGCCCAGTTCTTGGACGACTTAAACGTCTTGGTCGTCTCTCAGGCATTCAATGGCATAGAAGAGGTCATCCACTGATAGTTCGTAAACCTTGACTTAGATTTGAATATCCAGAATGGTTGACCTTTTTTTTAATTTTAAAGATTTCCATCGGATCGAGTAATTTATTCAACAGGTCGTTTGAATCAGCACTTGTTAAGTTTTCACCGCAAGCGATTCCCTTTACTCGGCGGTTAGTGACAAGGTTGTGTGAATATTCTCCATACCTGCTTTCATGGTCTCTCCACATACTTACAGATTGATTGTTGTTTATTTCATAGGGAGAAAAAGGGATTATTGTGTCATCATAATAACCGATTGCTGTATCACAATCATCTGTTATCATGAACCGGTAGTCAGCCCTAGGCTGGTCTTCTGATGTTATAACGTATTAGTTGAATAACTTTTAGTGAGTAGCATTTGACTGAAAGTGTTAAATAAAGCCATGAAGGATTTTAATGAGAGCGTGTGTACACTTTTCTGACAGTTAAGGGACATCGGCGCCTACTCCGCGTTCAATTTTCAAACGACAAGGCTAGCGAAACCAATGTCACAAAAATCCTTCTGATAAGTTGTGTTTAAAATAAATGTTCAATGATTGAAGAATTTATTTACCGTAAATATCACAAAGTCTCATGGTGGTTTACCATTCTTTCTCAAGGGTGAGATATGACGTCAACTTGTAAAGGCGCCTCTAGCATCCGCTATGAGTCCTTATTGGATCTCGCCCCCACCCACCCGATCCACGCATGCATGCGAAAGGAAGACAGACCACAACACTTGGGATTCCCCTCCCCCTTCCCCCACCTCGTCACAAATAGTGTGTGGGTACTTCGTTATAATCAAGCTAAGTGATGACTTTTCTTCAAAGAATTTCAAGCCTTGTTTCAGTATTGCTGACCGAGGAAATCCAGGTTCTGGTGCAACTACGAATTCGACTTTCTTCTTTTACGCATGCCCTAAAACGCCTGCCCTCAATACCCGAGCCTCGTATTTATTCCTCAATATAAAGTTGTCTTATAAGTGATGGTCGTACACCAATCTAAATACTCCTAGTTAAATGTTACTTTTTTCCAACGTGGTTTCGCTCAGTGGAAATACTCCCCGCAGACACATACAAGGCAAGGCAAGAGGCAAATCGTACACGAGCCGCTATGCTTATAGGGACATAGGTCAACCCGGTTTCCATGCCATTGAGCGACTGAGAGTATTGGTATTGCCTCTCCCTCATTGTTAGGATACCCCAGCGTTATGTCATTGTTACCCATTTCTACACCTGGGTGGACTGAGTCACAATCGCGCAAAGTTTCTTTTCCAAGGAACGACTTCGTGATAGAACACGGCTTCGAACCAGCGGGAATACGACGCGCTGGCCACTACATCACCTTGCCTCTAAAGTACACATATGGGACACGTAAAAGGCCAAGAAGGTGAAAAAATAATTACCAAGACCTTCCGCGAAGAAGCCTAAACGGCTTCGCTTTTGACAATTATGTCGTTAAAGTGAACCTCCTCTCTAATACAGAATAAATATAAACCGGATCAAATATGGTTTTCGAGCAAGTCGATTGAAATTTTTTTTTTTTTAAACAAGACGCCTAGGGGCGTTTCCGTGGGATTCACAAATAGTTAATACAAATTGTCCAGTTATAGCAAGCCACCATGCTTAGTTGGAGCGAAAAAAAAAAAGGAAATTTTTGGAAAATGGTGAAAGTTTACCAGACAGATGAGTCTGTAACTTTACAGCGGTTATCAGTCACACCCGCCGCTCAACAGTTTTTTTTTGTTGTTGTCATTTTTCAAAACTAAATTTGGGTGGACTTCAATCAAATGTTTCCATGACAATATAGTCCTGTTCACTTGGTGGCAGTCGAATTCGTCATGGAAACATTTAATTGACGTCCACCCAAATTCAGTTTCGAAAAATGAAAAAACGTCGTTGAAGGGCGCGTGTGACTGGTAAATGCTGTAAAAGTAGCTGCTATTTTTGTATAAAAGAGAAATAAAGGTGATCTATTAATTGCTGCAGCAGTGAGTGAGCCTATAAAGCGATCTCTAATCGGGAGAACACGTTTTTTCTTCGTAAGGGATTGTGGTCAAAGGCGCAAGGAATTGTGGTTATGCACCAATGGAGGAATTAAGATGAGCGATGTGATCTTGTTACACCGAAGTGCTCTGTTTTTCATTTCGCTTCTCGTATCCTCAAATTATTGGTAGTTCCACTGTTACGCAACAAAAAATAATTCCAATCGTTCCATTAAAAAGGCCAAGAGCTTGGAATGTTGTAGGTAACATATCTTCTAACCACCTCTCCTTTCTCTGGTTTGCGGTACATCGTTTCTGAGTTATTTGTGGAAGCGTTTCACGCAACTTTATATGAAGACGCCATGTACGTGGTCTACCAATATTGGGGCCGGCAATCAACGAAAACATCTCGAGTTCACTTTGAAACTCTCAAACTGCTGAGATTCAAATGGATTGAAATTTTTTCGACCAAATAGTTTTGAACCATGGTGTCACGGAAGGTGACAATTCACAAAATCAAAATGCCGTATTTTCAAAAAGAAAGACGTCACGGAACTGGAAACTTCAAGAGAGATTTATTTCTAGGTCGTCTTCTACCTCCTCTAGATACAAATTCGGAAGACCTTGCTATTTTAATTTTAGAATTTTTTGATGACGTCACTGAGAAAACATCTATTGTTTTCTTTGTGCTCTTGCGTGGGGTCCAGAAGGAGGTCCAGTGGGGGTCCACATTTGGTACCGTCCCCGTTGAAAACCTATTAAAATCTCCCTTCAATTCCACGCACGAACCGTCGTTAAATTACCGCACGCACGAACATCTCCCTTTCCCTCGGCAGCATTTTTACCATTCATTTAAACTAGTTGATACAGTGAAGTTGAGGCTTTAAACCTTTGCAAAAATCGTGGACGATAAGTCTTGCAGAGCGTTGGATCAAAGAAGATCGTGATCAGTCAAAATTCATATAAAAATATTTATGAAGGTCAAGTAGACTACTGCACAACTGACAAGACAACGCATTGTTTTATTCATAAAGCAAGCTAACAAAATCCGTACCATGCATAGTTCGAGCATTAAAATAGAATTTTTGGTCCTATGTTTTCGGCAGTTTAAAATCAGAAAAGAACCAATTCACCGTTGATGTTGAAAAAAGTGTATGCCAGGCAAAACAAGTTGCATCTCGGTAGCCTGAAAGTTAACTGACAAAATAATTTGCCTATGTTTAAATTAACAAATACACCAATACATAACTAACGTTTCATGTTTAACCGGAGATTTATGTTCGAAGGTGTAATAGCTGTTGAGTTTTATTCCTCAGTTATCGAGTTCCATAAGTATAAAACTTAAGAATGGATTGCTTTAAAATCAGGAAAGAACCAATTCACCGTTGCTGTTGAGAAAAGTGTATGCCAGGCAAAACAAGTTATAGGAAAGGTTACGTTTATACAAACGTTGGCCGTGTAGCACTTATATTTTAAACAGAGTAAACTGAATAGTGTGTAGTGTGAAGTGCTAGATTTCAATCCCATATGAACCATGTGAGCGTTAGCCCTACGGATGGAGATGGTTCAATTCCCACCCTGGTCAGAGTTTTTCTCTGTCCTTGTGTGGGCCCATTTCCATCCGTAGGGCTAACGCTCACATGGTTCATATGGGATTGAAATCTAGCACTTCACACTACACTCTATTCAGTTAACTCTGTTTAAAACAAGTTATATCTTGGTAGCCTGAAAGTTAACTGACAAAATAATTTGCCTGTGTTTAAATTAACAAATACACCAATACATCACTAACGTTTCATGTTTAACCGGAGAATTAGGGAAGCAGATGTTCGAAGGTGTGATAGCTGTTGAGTTTTATTCCTCAGTTATCGAGTTCCATAAGTATAAAACTTAAAAATGGATTGCTTTAAAATCAGAAAAGAACCAATTCACCGTTGCTGTTGAGAAAAGTGTATGCCAGGCAAAACAAGTTGCATCTCGGTAGTCTGAAAGTTATCTGACAAAATAATTTGCCTGTGTTTAAATTAACAAATACACCAATACATAACTAACGTTTCATGTTTAACCGGAGATTTATGTTCGAAGGTGTAATAGCTGTTGAGTTTTATTCCTCAGTTATCGAGTTCCATAAGTATAAAACTTAAAAATGGATTGCTTTAAAATCAGAAAACAACCAATTCACCGTTGCTGTTGAGAAAAGTGTATGCCAGGCAAAACAAGTTGCATCTCGGCAGCCTGAAAGTTAACTGACAAAATAATTTGCCTGTGTTTAAATTAACAAATATACCAATACATCACTAACATTTCATGTTTAACCGGAGAATTATGTTCGAAGGTGTAATAGCTGTTGAGTTTTATTCCTCAGTTATCGAGTTCCATGAGTATAAAACTTAAAAATGGATTGCTTTAAAATCAGAAAAGAACCAATTCACCGTTGCTGTTGAGAAAAGTGTATGCCAGGCAAAACAAGTTGCATCTCTGTAACCTGAAAGTTAAGAAATAATTTGCCTGTGTTTAAATTAACAAATACACCAATACATCGATCACTAACGTTTCATGTTTAACCGGAGAATTAGGGAAGCAGATGTTCGAAGGTGTAGTAGCTGTTGACTTTTATTCCTCAGTTATCGAGTTCCATAAGTATAAAACTTAAAAATGGATTGCTTTAAAATCAGAAAAGAACCAATTCACCGTTGCTGTTGAGAAAAGTGTATGCCGGGCAAAACCAGTTGCATCTCGGTAGCCTGAAAGTTAAGATATAATTTGCCTGTGTTTAAATTACTTGAATGCAAAGAGGTTTGGAATGAGGGAGTTAAAGTTGTGACACGATTCCGGAAATTGACCTTTATTCGAAGCCGAAGTATTGTGGTTGCAGGACATTTGAGATTAATTAAGAACTGCACCGGCGTAGTCACTGGCATTCAAAAATTTGTTTTTTTTCAAACATCAGACTGAGGTTGGACTGCATGCGGACGTCTCGGAAGATAGACTTCCTTTAGATCAAAGACTTCCGCTCGTCCAAAAATAACTTTCGTGGACATGACATATCCCGGCCAACGCCCTAAGCCTCCCTCTCTGTCCCCTCATTTTCTCTTGTCTGAACTAATAATTTTAATATAAAACAACTTGTGACAAAGCCAACTCGTAAGCGAAGCCCTCTCGATTTTCCGTTCGCAATCATTTTGAACAAGCCGACAGCTTACCTCAAAAATGCGTCCAAGAAATCCATTTATGAAATTTTCTGATCTTTTGACGACTCAACATGGTATAAAAGCTTTCTTGGTCACACAAGATAGTCTGCTGTTAATATGTTTTGCTTTTTAGGTCCGACATATCGAGCAGCCCGTGAGAAGTGCTAGTTTTTTACGACTTGCGAGGTGGTAAAATCCCCACTGTTCGACATGTCTTTGTTTCAACTACCATCTCTCTGAGTGGCTGGTTCTTCAATAATACTTCTATCTCTTCTTTGAAACTATCGAAACGACCCCCGTTTCTTGCTTTCATCGATTAGTCCAAGGACGCATCTGGAAAAACAGGCCATTGTTTTGCCGGAGAGAATATGAGTTCTAGAAACAAATTTTCGAACATCAAATCACGGTATCGCTGATGTTGAAGTCGTACCAGCGAAAGGCAAATACCTGTGTTCTATGTTTCTATCGTTTCACTTTTCTTCCATAAAGCACCTTAAAAGACTTCTGTTGAAGTTTGTAAGCGGCGTTAAGTCCTGCAGTTCTTTCTGTTGTCCTTTAAAATGACGCCTTTTTGGAGGCGAAAAACAAAAGGAAGAATATGTCAAGCTACAGGCCACATTATGTATCGAAACAAAGCTTGAAGTGCATTGAATTCTGTTGTTTGCCGATAAAACCGAAATCATTTTCCGACCCACGCCTTGAGCCATTGTGCCCAAAATTCAAAATTTCCGCGACCGAGCAAAATTTTCCAGTAGGGAGACTGGAAACTGGGGACATTTTTTTGGCCGGATTTGAGGTAAACATTTTCAAGCGTGGTTATCTATCAATATGAGTAAAATGAACTTCATAATAATTAAGTCTCCAAGGAAAAGAAAAAGACATGGCAATTATTCTTAGCATAAGAAATATCCATGGTTATTCTCACACAATAGATCGTAAGCAGTGTATAAAATACCTAGGAGTTATGATTGATGGGTTTTTAATTGGCAAATACCAAATCGCATTTATTTGTTCCCGTATATCCCATAATATTGGAGTGATATTGAAACTGACGCCTGGTTTTCACTAGCGACGCAATCACAAGCACAAGCGCAAAGAAGAGCGCTTATTTCACCGTGAAAACGTGGTTGATGCAAGCATAAGCACAGGCGCAAGCAGAATCACACGGATCAAAAATTTTCCTCTTTCTTGTGCTTCCGCTTATGCTTGCGTTCGCTTGCGTCGTGTGAAAGCGAAACGCAGCATAAGCGTAAGGAAATTTGTTACGTCACGGTCTGGCCAATTAAAGCACTCGTTCCAGATTCTCCGCCTCTGGGCATTTGAACAAAATGGCGGATGCCGTGGTTGTTATTTAATGCTTCAGTCGACGTTCGTTTTCACTAGCATAAGCTGCTTATGCTTCTGGCGTCGCTAGTGAAAAACCAGGTAAAGTCAGCTTACAGGCCTAGTGGCCCATCAGGCCGGAGCGTATCCCCGGTTTCTGTAGCATGAAGCGACTAGGAGTATTTCTACTCCTCCCTGGATGGGATGCTAGTCCATCGCAGGGTTAGTTACCCTCAGCATTTCGCTGGTACCCATTTATATACCTGGTCTGGGTGGAGAGAGGCACCGAGGGAGTAAAGTGCCTTGCCCAAGAACACAACACAATGTCCCCGGCCAGGTCCCGAAACAGGACCATTCGCTCCGAATTCGAGCACACTAACCATGAGGCCACCGCGCCTCCCTCAAACCAGGCTTAAGATATTATCTCTCTATTCAACACTCAAACAAATTTATTAAAACTTAATTTATCTTTATATTTCTAATGGCATATTAGCTTGGGGCAGTGCATATAAAATACATATAAAAAGAATTCAAGTGAAGCTTAACCACATTGTAATTACGATTTATATTTTTTGCTACCTCATTTGGTAAAGAGACAGAGAGTTCTCAACCTCTGTTAAACCTATTAGGCCTTCTAACAGTGGATAACGTTTGTCGTCTCGAAGTTCTCAAATTCTTACATTCTTGGCTTAAGGCCTTTTGCCAAAAGTAGTTGACACTATATTCCAGTTTACCAGTAGAATGCATCGATATAACACAAGATATTCAGCAAATAAAACCCTTTACAAAAATAATAAATGTTGGAAAACAAGCAATCTCTTTCATAGCATCACTATACTAGCATCAGAGGATCGCGCCAGCCCTTTTTTAGAAGTGAAGTTGTAGATGATTTTAAAGTAAATTGTACTGCTGCTGACCTACTTTTATGAAATAATTTTATATTTGTAAACCCCTTCTGATCTGAAATTTTTTATACTTTAATTGAATGAATATGTAATAAAGGTTAAGTTTAAGTTTTGGAAAGATATTCCATCTTCACTTAAAACTACAAGTATATTTTCATTTTCCAAACAAGTTAAACGTGATCTATTCTCGGTTTTCACATGACGTCACGACCGCCATGTTGGTGCCCAAAACAAAGAAAAGGCGGCCATGTTGGTGCCCCGACCAAATCCTCGGGGAATTTAACTCTATTATTATGCAAACGCTTCCTTTTGTTTTCGTCGAAAAACATGGCTGTTGATCACGTGAGTGAAAACCAGCAATTGTCAAAACAAGAAAAGAAATAGGTCTCTTTTATCTTTACCGGTAATTTCATTGTCTTAATTAGTTCTTCTGTTTTCACCTGCTGTTTTTTTGGAACCTTACATGTAAGGGGAGCTAACTAGAAAACCGATTAGGTCAGTAACTTAGTTCCCCAGCTCGAACTTTCTTTAACTTTATTTTAGTGTTTATTTTTCTTTTATAGTTTTCTTCCTATTGTTTGTAATGTATAGGTAATTGTATTATTCTTCTTGAGCTACTGAAATAGAGGATATTAAATGGCCGCCCGAAGATACGAAATTTCTCTTCGAGCGTCTTTTATGTGCAATCGGAGGGCAAACTGTGTCCGTTTTAGCCGGGTTTGTGGGTTTCGAATTTACACGATGTCGTTAGTTGTCATTTCTCCTTATAAAGAGAAGAAGGGCTGGTGACTCGTGGTGACCTCCTCCCACAAATTGCTCTCGCATCACAAAGCAACGGTCCGAATCGCCATAAAAACACCACAGCCTTAAGGCCAGATAAATTTCCTCTCACATCAACTCTATTCCGGGACCATACAGCGATTTTTGGCGGACAAATTCCAAATAATGTTCGGCTTTCTATATTCTTCCCATAAGCTTAGCCAAGTGTTTCAAATTGTCCAATGAGAGTGAAGAATGTAATACGATCGCCATCAAGCTATTCTCGGTTTTCACATGACGTCAAGACCGCCATGTTGGTGCCCCTAAACAAAGAAAAGGCGGCCATGTTGGTGCCCCGACCAAATCCTCCGGGAATTTAACTCTATTATTATGCAAACGCTTTCTTTTGTTTTCGTTGAAAAACATGACTGTTGATCACGTGAGTGAAAACCAGCAATGACGGCCGTAGCCACACATCTAGCCGAGCGCATGGGAAGATTATAGAAAGCAGAACATTATTTGGAATTTGTCCACCAAAAATCGCTGTGTGGTCCCGGAATAGAGTTGATGTGAGAGGAAATTTATCTGGCCTTAAGGCTGTGGTGTTTTTATGGCGATTTGGACCGTTGCTTTGTGATGCGAGAGCAATTTGTGGGAGGAGATCGCGAGTCACCAGCCTTTCTTCTCAATATCCGTTGGGTATGCATGTTTAAGACTACGAAGACTACGCCAGAGAAAAAAAAAAAAACAAGAAACGGGCCCGAATCGTTACCTTGGCTACCTACGGCATCCCACGGAATAAATCTCTGATTTTAATCCTTGTAGGTTTGTTAACGAGCCAGTTATTAGCCGTGAAAAACTGATAAATTATTGGGTGGCAAAAGCACGAATGATCCGATGCATTCTTTAAAATTTCGAATCTTCAAAGCATCTTTGCTGAAATATTATCCGCTATATCTTGTTCAAATTTCCAGAGAGAGGTCATTATGAAATCCACCTTCAATACTGAGAAGGGAGCAGCTCTTTACAATCTCTAATATTTACTGCGTTTTGTGATATTGTCTCTAATGAAGCAGTTAACAACAACCTTCGTCATGTGCAACATGATGTTGAGCCAATATGCACTTTACCTTGCACCCTATTTAAGCATGAAGTTAATTCTAAAAATAATAAATATTACTGCATGATTACCAAAAACGTCTTTTACACTTCTGAATCACTTCCTAAACCATAACAGCTTATCAGCTAGGAATAATACACAAACAGCGTTGACTGGCTTGTTATGTACACAACTGGCTTGTTATCAAAGCTGTCAGGAACATGCGACCGAAAAGTCCATTTTATGTACGCTTGTTATGCTTGTTTTGTACACAACTGGCTTGTTATTAAGCTAAAAGGCTGAACATTACATATTTACTTTTGGAAGTCACTTTGTAAGTAGAAACTCCTGATAAAACTGAGATGGCCAAAGAAAAAAACTATCACAGGTTAATTCCTTTAAATTAATGGCCACATTTTGATACTATCATCATATTTTAATACTATCATGGTATATCAAAGCATTACAACCCGTTGCTCTTCTCCTCACGTGCCTCACGATATCAAAGGACTACACGATAGTGTCATGCATAGCGGAAAAGGAACCCGGATGGAATCGAGCGAAGAGAACACTCGACTACTACTCCCCTGGCCCGTGGAATACAGAAAGTCATCTTCAAAATTTGTAAAGGAAGTCATTTCATCTCTAGTTTTTGCAAGAGCTCCATTTTTCGCCGATTCGCCTTACTAAGTTCACGGAAAACATTTGCAAAAGCACTTACCGAATTTAGAGAAGATGAGAAGCATTTTTACATTATTTGCAAACGGAGGCGCTCGATATGGTGATGGCAAAGAGAGCAAAGCAAGAAAGAAAATTCTTTGAACTACAAGTTAAAGAAATAAAAAACGGCCAAAAAGAATTTCCATGATTTATTTTATTTAAAAAAAAAAAACACTTTTAAATTTCCACCTTGGAGAAATATGTAGTTTCGAAGTTAGCTTACGATGTCAGCTTGTCGCTTTAATTTGTTAAAATCGCGTCGATGATTCACTCTTTTGCCTGGAATGTGGAGACTATCACAGAGTTCAGCTGCTGACTGTATGGAATTTCCTGACTCATCATGAAAAACTGTTGATGATACTGCAACTTGCCATGCACTTATGTTACCCCGGTTTGAAGTGTTTAAAAGAATCAATCAAACGTATCATTATTGATAGTAGATTTCATGATTATTTAGAGAAAATACGTAGAAATAACCTTAGCGACCAGCATAACACCATCCCACGGGTGAATTGCTTTTATTCCTGGTTGCTTATTAAAACATGATTTTTAAGCACTTAAAAAAATTACTGAAGGGATCTATTAACTAAGAGTCAGTTTCCTTTGAGTAATTAAAATAAATTCCGGTTTTTTTTTTTTTCTTAAAAAGAACAAGTTTACTGGCAGTCAAACTGCAGTGTGTGGTTTTTTTTTCTTTTTTTTTGGAGCGCTTCACATACTCCTTCGTCATTTGTCGTTGTTGTATGCTGATCTAGATTAATAGGTCTTTGTTGGGTCTGTGTGACAGAGAACGCACTCTCCTTAGCGGATCGCCGATATTGGCTACTCAAATAAAAAACGTCATGATATTCAACAATCAGGTGAAGTCTTGCAGTCAGTAGCTTTGCTTTGTAAGTTGATTTTGGGGCCATGCATAAACATTGCACTTCCTGTTTGCACGCGGCCTCTCTGCGTCGAAGATAGTGATTCTAAGTGTACTCTCTACACCCAAAATTCCACGGTGCCACACTTTTGAATTTCTCTGAGAGGTTTTAGAGTGGGGAATTGTGCAACTTCCTTATTCGTTGTTTCAACATGTCTTTCCTCCAAATTACCCATTGTAAATTATCTTAATCTAGAACCCAGTGTAATCTGCTTGGCCCACTACTGTGACAAAATCTGGCACGATTCTCCGAAATCTCAGTAGCGCACCTGTATTTTTCAGAAAAAAATTAAATTATTGGTACCGTGCTACGATTTTGGAGTGCCTTGTCTCTGGACTGTGTTAACAGCGGAAAACCACAAAAAGAGTTATGATATCCTTGGATTGAAATTAAAAAAAAACTTTCCTATTACAGGGAAGGTCCTTTCCGCTTTAGTGAAGATAAAAACCCCGTTCTTTTTTGTTAGAAAAATGTAATTACGTCTTTCATATTGAGTATTTCTTTTCAACACGAGTGATTAAACGAAAGGCTAGATTTTGAAATGTGCACCAAGTTTTTTCCTGACATTTGCACTGTTTCGTACTGAATGATTAAGCACATTTGAAACAAGGTTATGGAGAAAAGAATTATATAATATTAAAACATGGCGTTTTCTTATTTAGAAGTGCGGTGGTTAAGTAGTGAGGCGAAGAGGTTGATCAGTCGGCAAACATTCCCAGGTTCTTATTTTTTGTCCAGACATTGGGTTGTGATTTGTAAAAAAACAATTTGTTCGTTTGCCGTAACTCCTATCAATGTCTCATAGCAAACTAGGAATTTACAATCAATTACAATGCACAAGTGTGTGGGATGATTATTATTTTCAAGACAGGGCAAAGCAGTTGATGGGAGCGATTTGCACGGACTAGACTGAAATAGAGTCAACTAAGTTCAAGTTGGTCTTCCAACGCCAGTTTTACCAAGGCGATCATTTCTTTAGATATTTTATAATATAAGTGGTTTACAACCAATCTCTTAAGACAGAGACAACAATGCTACAATGTACAATTGCTGGTGGACGAACAAAAGGAGGAAATGAGAGATCTTTTGTTTTCGTCCAACAACATGGCTGCGATGACGTCACGTGAAAACCACCTAAATTATATTACAAGTTCCTGTTTCGCGTATGAAATGAGCCGATATCTTTTGAGGTTGTTTATATTGCATTCTTCCGGTGTTAACTAAGTTTTGCACCAGGAATGGTGTCTACATCACACTGTTTTTCCTTTTATGACTAGACTTTGATTTTCCAAAGCAGTTTTTCTTCCGGTGTAATTTTTTTTTACCCATAAGATTCCTGAAAGCATCTCGCTCAATATTTTATTTGTTATCCTCCCACGTATTTGCAGTGAGCTATTTAATTTCGATCCACGTGCAAATCGAGAAAATTATTCCTGATGCACGAAATCCACGTGCAGATGACAAAAGAAATGCTGATTTGGAAAGCTAGCGATATTCAATGCGAGGCTCATTTAACCTGACTGTCGAACATTTTTTGCCTTGTTCCGAAAAAAAAAACCCTAAAAACCGTTCGTTATGCATCAATCAATTCCAGCGGTGCCCATTCCCCCCCCCCCCCCCAACCCGGGCAACCGCGGGGCATTTGCTCAAGTTGTCAGTCCCGGGGGTGGGGCATTCGCAATTTTATCGCGGACCGGGGGCTGGGCATTAGCCTACCCCGGGGCGACCCCAGGGCATTTGACACACGTGTATTCGAATTAACATGGAAGAGTTTATCGGAAAGGACGAGGCCATCGTTAAAGTTAAAAAACTTGTGGATGTTTTTAAAGGTATGTTATCTCAATCTTAGGTATTTCTTCATTTATACTTGTAAGCATATGAATATATAAAAGCGACAAGGTGAACTAATATCACAAAACAATCACTGACGTGAAGACTGCGTAAACACGACTACTTCGCATTTCGCATCAACTAACACGTACTGTTGTCCTTGAAGTCTTCAATACCGTTGCATAAAAATACTGAACAGCTGACCGTTTTATTCACTGATTTAAAAAAAAAAACTGCAGAAGTGTTGGAAGGCGATGATCCCGGGGGCGGGGCATTTGCCCTCTTTCTTCTTCCCCACCCCGGGGCATTTAGACAGCTTATGTGTTCCCACCCCGGGGAATTTGCCCATTTTTTTAAAAAAATGGTAATGCCCGGGGGTTAGCCCGGGAGGGGGGGGGGGATGGGCACTGCTAGAATTGACTGATGCATTACAACCAATACCCTATCTTTTCCAAACGACAACTCGGTGAGAGGTTTGTTGAGGATCAAAGCAAAATCACCAGTTTGAAGGCCTGTTAATAAGTCTTCCCAGAAAACAAACGCGGAAATATCTTTTCATTACTCAGGGATAATAAGCCGTTGTTAATAGCGGATCGGTTCACTACATTTTCAAGTGCTTACAATTATCTTGACGCACTCGGGAATGGTTCTTGCGTGGTATGATGTGATGTTTGTCTCCAAGGAATTTTAAAGTTTTTCTTTAAGACACCTTTCCATCTACATGTCATTAAAAGAGGTGAGGATGCTTAAAATAGGTGTTTATCCCTTTTATTATTTCTTCAAAACAGCTTAGTCATTATGAGCCGGGAAATTCCATACGGCCTGCAAATGGTATATAAACTTTCTCAGGTCTCAGACGAAGTAGGAAAGTGATCCAGCGCATTGATTTTACACAAGTAACAAGCTAGCATGGTAGGTTCATTTCAAGATTACGTTCCTTCAAGTTAAATAAACCCCAAAAAAGCGTAAAAATGCTTTTTCTTTTTCTTTTTTACTAGGATTTTAAAGCGTCTCTTTTGTGCTTTGCTTTGTTTGTTGTCGCCGCATCGGGAGGCCCAGTTTGTAAATGTGGAGCAGAGAACAACAAGGTAAAAATGCTTTTCAGCTTTTCTAAATTTCAGTGGATGCTTTTGTAGCTGCACCTTTGTTAACTTGCTGAGACAAGTCGAACGAAAGAAGGAACTTTTGAAAAAACTTGAGAAGAAACGACGCTTTTCCATTAAACGTTCTTCAACAAATAGTGCGGGGCCTGGTGTTTTTAAAAATCATTTAACGTTAATCCCAGATAAAAAATTAACCAAGGAGTTTATTTCTCTACTCCCAAATGTTGCTCGACGCTGATATTTGGCAAAAAAATTGTTCATTAGAGGAAGTCAACTTTCACCCAAAAGTTGAAATCGGATGATAACGGACTCCAGTTGGACTGCTGGAAAACAGCTTCTTCTGCTGTTGCCAGAACTGGGTTATAAAAGGAGTAACTTCTGAACCAGCTCCTTCAAGGATACCTGGTAAAGTCATTACTTAATTCGTGATCTACTTCAATGTTAGTCTTCTGCAGTTCAGCACACATCTCATTAAGTTCTTGCTCAAGTTGTGCACAACTTAACCTCTGTCCTTGTAATGTTAGTTTAATTCTTTCAGATTTTGTTTTTGAGCCAGGTGCCTTAACATGTGTAATTGCTGCTAATCTCTTCTCTTTTCCTTTACTTCCCTTATTCACATATCCCAAATACTCTGAACAAGCAGCTCATTCTGAGTCTTTTTTGAAACACTGTCCGTTTATAGTCGAGATATAGGCGACGATCTTCTGGTACAAAACATCCAAACACTTCCATAGTAAAGGCTAGGCCATCATCCACAACGATTTCCGTCACCAGTAACTAGAGGGGCTCCAAGCCTTTCTGACTGAGGGTACTCTACAATATCTGGCACTACAGCCTTTAAGACCACTGAATCGCTTACACAACTCTGTGAAATCCTTTCAGCACGCTGTTTTTGGAGGCTCTACCCGTTCTTTAACAACAGTTCGGCAAGGTCGAAGGGCTGTCTCCTTGCTTTCATAACTTCTGCTCGGCATGTTGAGCCTTGGAAGGACACCAAATCGTAGCTTTTTCCTTGTGAATTTCTCTCAGACTGTATAAACTGCAGTAGCCAAACAAAAAAAAAAACATAATTTAGCTAAAATATAGACTTAGACTGTAAAACGAGCGAATCAAACGTAAGTCCAAACATACCTCAATTGATCTTTGAAACCGGCACACAAGCGTGCGGAATATGTAAACACAAGTTATGAAGTGAGAACGAAATACTGTAAGTAGTATTACTTACATACTTCTAAGTCGTCGGGATCAAAATGCTTCTCGCAGGTGAATTCTCTATCATTTGCAGTTAATCGTCTAAAGTCTTGGTTTATCGCTATTGTCTTTGTGATTTCATTGAACAAATCGTCCCTCCGTTTCATGTGCGCTTCGTTCCTCGTCGATGGCAGCTTTCACATTGCATCTGCACGATCCACAGCCCCTAACTGCACAATTTTCACCCGGCATCTAAGTGGGAGGCGCGGTGGCCTCATGGTTAGTGTGCTCGACTCCGGATCGAGTGGTCCGGGTTCGGGGCCTGGCAGGGGACATTGTGTTGTGTTCTTGGGCAAGACACTTTACTCTCACGGTGCCTCTCTCCACCCAGGTGTATAAATGGGTACCGGCGTAATGCTGGGGGTAACCCTGCGATGGACTAGCATCCCATCCAGGGGGGAGTACATACTCCTAGTCGCTTCATGCTACAGAAACCGGAGATAAGCGCCGGCCTGATGAGCCTTCTGGCTCGTAAGCGGAGACTTTACCTTTTACCTTTACTATGACTCTTTATGAACTATTTCTAGATCTCAAAAACGATCGATATTAACTTTGATGTGAATCAGTATTATAAAGGAAAAACTGCTCAGGTTTTGCCTCTCATTGTGTGCCGGGTTAATGTCACGTGACCAAGCCAACATGCTACTTTGAAGTTTGCCGGTTTTCATAACCAGTCCCCTACACTAACTCTGTTAAGTTAGAGTCACGTGTTCAAATCCCAGTTATGGAGTATTGATTGCTACATGTATACAAATGGTTGACGAAAATACCAAGCCATACATAAGCTGAACACACTATGCAGACCCTGTAAAAGTTAACCAACCGTTACCTGCTTCATTCTTAACGGCAGCGCTTGGACTTAGTCAATATCCTTTGAATCTGCGCTTTGGCTCTGCCTGGGATATCATCGCTCTTGGCAAATATCAAACCATCATGTTAAAACTGCCTTTAAGAATATCAAAGACGTCCATAAGCATAAAATTATCATGATAATAATAATAATAATAATTTTTATCTAAATATATATCAAAGCTGTACATCAGAATATCAAGGGTTTTTATGAATATAGATAATATCAAACAATCGAAGCTGGCGTGATACGTTGATATTTTGCTATATTTTGCCTAAAGGAGTTAAGAGTGTGTAAGTTTTCTTTCTTTTAAATGACAAATTCGATAGAACAAGACGCCAAAGAGCATTCGCATTTTTTGACATGCAAATGAAACGGGAAACCAGACAGCGGACGAGTTTTCAATATCAAAAACCTGTTGTAAAAAGCATTTGTGTAAACTCCTTTTATGGCCACAGGTAATCCAAGCTAACGTTGTAACTATGGCCGAATTTGAGCGTCATGGCGTAAATTACAAGGGTTTGTCTAGGACTTTGACGACATGTTTAGGGGAACAATGCCTTACCTTGTTTTCTTGGTACCTTATCAGTGTTCTTATGGCGTACTTGGCCATATTAGTGCGATTCCAGTGGGTTGTAGGTTCGTTTCCTCTCTCTATAATAGATACGAGGGGAAAACAGCGAACCTACAGCGTATCTTCTGCCGATACGAAAACTAGCTAGAGCTTCCCTATGCATACATCGGCCAACCGCCAACGAGGTTGCCATGAGCCATAATCCTTCAGCTTCTTTGATCTGGTCAACGATGATACTTCTCAAAGGTGTGATAACTAATGTAGAACTTCGCCGGCTAGAAAAAGCTAAAATATGAAGCTTTTACCAAATCCCTTACTAGGTAGGATCGCGAAACTATCACCTCCATTTATTAGTGCATGGTTTAATATCTTTCTGCTCTTATTTAAAGAACACCAGAAAATTCAAGCTGCAGCAAAGAAGTTTCCAGATTTTATGAAAACAGATTGTGGTTT
>NC_090872.1:9301526-9314026 GCF_036669935.1 Montipora foliosa
ACTGGCATAGAAGAGACCATCTACTGATAGTTCGCAAACCTTGACTTACATTGCAGCGCTGTGTAGGGCTGTATCGGTAATGGCCTCAGCCAAAAACAAGAGAAATTACAAAGCAGGGCAGCACGCATAATAACAGGGTCCAATGGGATGTCAGATCTGCCCAGAGTCTCCGTACCCTCAAATGAAAAAGCCTCGCTGGCAGACGTGACAAACAAATGAAATCTTTAATGTTCAAAACAATAAAATACCTTGTACCCGAATACCTGTCTGATAATTCGCAGACATAATCTTCGGGGCGCTCAACACAACCCGTTTATTTCACGGCCGAACACTGAGCCCCGTCGAAAAGAGTTTTCTTTGTCTTTGGCGCAGTTACATGGAAAAGTCTGTCAGCGGAGGCTACGCAGGCCACTACTTTAAATTGTTTTTATTCCGCTAGTGTATATTAGAAATTATTCAATTTTCAGCGTTTTTTTTAAGATTTTTTAACAAAGCTCGTAATTTTTAAGTGTTAACTTTATTAGTGTTAATGCGCACGGCTCTTTAGAACACCATCTTTTTATAGTGATAAGGATTCCGTGGTTAAACAAAGTTATCATTATTATTATCATCATCATCCAGTATCCAGTATCCAGAAAGGTTGATTTTTTTAATTTAACAAAAGATGTCCCTCGGATCTAGTAATTTATTCAGCAGGCCGTTACTATCAGCGCTTGTTAAGTTTTCACCGCAAGCGATTCCCTTTACTCGGCAGTTGTGTACCGGTCAAATCAAAGCTTCAACATCCCCCCCCCCCCACCCCCCCTTCCCGGGCATACCCCGGGCATTTGATGCCTTTTCCTGCTCGGGGAGAGGAGATTTAATCATCTTAGTCTTCCCGGGGGCTGGGCATTTGATCATCACTCATAGGGGCTGGGGAAGTTGATCGCTAGCCTCGATTTCATGTTACGTTTCCACGTGGGTTGATAAATCATGGCGGAGACAAACTTGGTTTCAATCAAAACAGAGGTATTAAATATACATATTTTAAATTGAAACATTCTCTGTGTGTTTTTCTACGAGTAGAACACTGGTCTAGTGTAATGTAATGCTTACATGCGGTGAATCCACATCGACAAAATGTTAGTCTAATAGACCTATAGAGCGATTTTCAAACGAGTGTAGTAAAACCAAAACCAAAGTAATTACTTTGACCAATCAAAAAGGACGGAGACAATCCAGTAAACCAATCAAAACTAGAAATAATTACACGTAGCCGACACAAAGCGCGGGAAAATGTGCACGCGTGAGCCACGATTGGTTTTGGTTTCACTTCTGATTAGTTGAAAAAGTGGCGCGAGAACTTTGAACCAATCACTGAGTGAAGTAATCATAAACCAAAGTAATTATCTTATTATTTTCGACACTCAATTGAAAACCGCTCTATTAGAGGCTTATTGATAATAATTCGGCATCAAAATTTGTTATTGGTTCTGTTTGGCTATTACCCGTTGCCTGCCCTCCTCGTGCCCTGTGGCATGTAGGGCCTTGGTTCTCTTTGGTGTTGTCTATTAAACCATGTTTACATACACAGCTTCAAAAGCATAATAGAAGCTACTGAAAAATTAAAACAGTAATCTGGTATTTTTTCCGGGAGTGGGGGCATTAGATCACCTGAAATGGACGTAGGACAGGAGCCCTTCTGGAGCGTGCAACTTCCATACAGCGTCTGTGAAACGGCGTTTTCACAAGTAGGTTTATTTTTAGACTAGCCCTTCCCGCGAATTAGGTCAAAAAACAAAGGCAGTTCCGGTTCGGTGACCCTATGACGTCAGCTTAATTTCTTGTAATTGGTCATCGAGCTCCTGTAGGAGTCTAATTAGCGGGAAATTCAATCTAAAAATAACCTTACTTGTGAAAACGCCGTGGTACGAACACAGTAGAGTTGTAGGCTCCAGATGGGCTCCTGCGTAGGATGAGACATTTGAACAGCTTTTTTGCCCGGGAAGGGGGGAATTTGAACAAAAATTTTTCACAAATTCAAATTCCCGAGGGGGTTTCCCGGGAGGGTGTAGAAGCTTCAATTAGACTGGTACATTAGTGACAAGACTCTCTATTCCTGCTTTCTTGGCCTCTCCACATACTTAAAGATTTATTGTTGTTTATTTTATAGGGAGGAATTTGATTTATTGTGTCCACATAACATGCGGTCCCGATGAAGTATACATCTGTGATGAAAACCCAATAATCGTCCTTGCTCCAGTAGTCATAGAGTGCTATTGACGTGCCAGACACCTGTCAACATTGAGGCTGCCCAACCTCGCGTGTTTTTAATGTCTTTTATGATTTCTTAAACTATTAGTTGAATAGCATTTAGTGAGTAGTATTTTACTGAAAAAGGCAAATAAAGCCACCAGGCGTTTTAATGAGAGTATATGTGCACTTTTCTGACAGTTTAGGAACATCGGCGCAGGCTCCGCGTTCCATTGTTAAATGAATGAGTAGTGAATGGTTTGAGAATTTACATACCGCACATATCACTGTCCAAAGTCTCATGGTGGTTCACAATTCTTTCTCTGAGGCGAAATCGGACGTCGGCAAAGGCGCCTCTGGCATCCGCTATCAGTCCAGATCTGAAGTCACCCACACAGCCAACCCACGCATGCATGTGAAAGGAGAACAGACCACAACACTTAGGATCTTCACCGCCCCCCCTCCCTACTCTTCACAAACAGTGTGTGGGTACTTCAAGTTATACTCAAGCCAAGTGATGACTATCCTTCAAAGAATTTCACAAATCTTGTTTTAGTATTGCTGACCGAGAAAATCGCTATCTCCAGGTTCTAATGCGACCACGAATTCGACTTCTGCGCATGCCCTGAAACTTAAGTGCGCAAGGTTTCTTAATGCGCGTTATCACTACCCGATCCTCGTAGTTATTCTCGATATAAAGGTGTCTTAATTAAGTAAAGTACGATCATCCGGGTGAGTGTAGTCCCGAGAAGGACTGTTTGAGATGACATTGACTGACGTTTCGACAACCTGAGCGGAAGTCATCTTCAGAGTCAAGTGATTTGTAACGTCAGTAGATACTATAATAACTTCGGTCGTAGATGTCTTTGGTCAACTTATTGGTGATGTTATTGGTCGACTGTCAGTGGAGCTTAGATGTAATTGACTGGGAAGACTAAACAGTGCTTGGTGCGTTTCGATCCGTCTTTTGGTCTAAGGTCTGTACGTGTATCGTAGAATACGTTGTGCACTACTGTGATAGAGTAAATAAGCGTGTTGTTTGTCTGTTGATGTCGTCGATGAGTCGTTTGTAGGGTGCGGGAAGTTGTAGGCATCGGTTTATTGGTGACTGTGCTAAGTTAGTAAACCAGCTTTCCAGTACGATCCGTTTGTAGTAGTTAGTGCTGTAGGTAACAGTCAATGTCATCTCAGATAGACCCTCTCAGGACTACACTCACCCGGACTATTGTACTTTACCAGAAACCCATAAGGGTTGAAACGTGTAACGGCCCCTTGTGTGCTGGGAAACAAGCTTCTGAATATCCAATTTGCTAAGTACCATATTTGGAACAACAAGAGCGAGGGATTTCCAAATATGGTACTTAGCACTGAAACATTCAAGCAATCAGTTCGCACTGAATATTCGGAAGCTGTGAACGCGCGTTACACGTTTCAACCCTTATGGGTTTCTGACTTTACTTAATTATGATTTGACTCCTAGATTCAAACCATATCATTTACGATAAAGGTGTCTTAGAAGCAGTATAAGTGGTGGTCGTATACTCCAATCTAAAAACTCTTACTTAAATGTCACTTTTTTCTCACGTGGTTTTGCGGGGGATCACCTCTTAATTGACGTCCACCCAAATTCAGTTTCGAAAAATGAAAGAAACGTCGTTGAAGGGCTGCTATTTTTGTATAAAAGAGAAATAAATATATTAAATTGTATTTACAAGATAAACAATAATTCAATACAATACCGGAGGGCAATACCGACGTCGCCGGATACGATTTATAGAGGTCAATTGCTTAGACCGACCCGATGTATTTATGAATGTTTTAATACATTTGCGACGATTGATATGTAGGTGTATAAATATTGGAATGAATGTATGCATGTGGCATGTATTTAAGTGTCGTTGCATGAAACTCCGTAAAACCAATGCACTCAAAAATCTGGTAATTTTCCCGGGGGTGGGGGCATTTGATCACCTGAAATGGACCTATGATGAGGCATTTGAAAAGTTTTTTGGCCCTGAGAGGGGGGCATTTGGACATTTTAATTTTAATGACGTAACTGTGAAAAATGTTTTCTTTCTTCTCTCGCGTGGAGCTAGGTTCACGTTTGGTACCGTCCCTTCTCAAGACCTATTAAAATATCCCTTCAATTCCACGCACGAACCGTCGTTAAATTACCCCAAGCATGAACATCATTTCTACCATTTAGGTAAACTGGTTGATACAACTAAATTTGCCAGTGGAAACACTCAGCACAACAGCGATCAGAGCTTACTTGTACTCTTAGGAGCGCCGCTATCGTGAGCTTTAAAGAGGGCTAGGGTCATGCCCCCTCCCCCCCCCCAAAAAAAATCCTGTTTCCCATTTTTTCTCAAACTCAAACTTTTCTATGCAAAAATGCGGCCTCGAATTAGAGATTTGCCATTTTTTTCAAAAGCGTCTACAATGCAAAGTTTTTGAGATTTTGCAAAGGGGGAACTATTGGACACGTATTAAAGGTCGAAGGCTTTCGTACATAGGCTAATGGTTGTGAGCATGTTTTGCAAGAATAGAGAGCTTTAGATTCTAGGACGAGAACGACTTAGAGTACGAAATTTTCTCGGCTTAAATAACAATGACCACAACCAGGTTTTCTGAGCCCGCGAGACTGAGCACCCCCAGCAAACCATTGATTTAACGAAAACCGCTGCTCAGCAACCTGGTTCTGGTCATTGCTGTCTTAAGGTCTTCCAATTTTCTCATAGAACAACAGTGAGTGCGCGCAAACCAGCGTCATTTCGGCGGGGAAAACGTGTTACCATTAACATTTTAGTACGAGGTTTTCCAAAAATGTCGTCGTATCAAAACAAGTCAACAACAGGGTAGCAGTTTTGGCATTTTTCAATCAGCAAAAAGGCCCAGGTAACAACAATAAGAATAACTGAGCAACCTATTCGCCTAACAAAGAGTAAGATTAATCGTACGGGTTATAATTTTTCTAAGTATTTTCGCTAAAAACTGCTTGTCAAAACTCGTACTCGTTCTCGTCCTCGCCCTAGAATCTAAAGGTCCCTATTTAAAAAACAAAGGGGCAGCCTTGGTTAAACTTGGAACGCGCGGATAATCTGGCAGAGGCACTGCACATTCAAATACATCTCGGTGTTATAGACAGTCATCTCAACGCTTGCGTTACAGATTCAGGTTTTAATACTGAACAATATTTTCGTGAACTTCTTGAAGTACATAAATATATTACCGTATCCTTAAACAATATTACTATTAATTCAACAACGTTTGAAGAAACATGTCTCAACATTGCACACATTTTTAAAAGTTGGCATTTTAGAAACACAATGCTCTCTTTACTATTTCAATACTTGCCTGCTCACTTGCAATTTAGTTAACAACATCAACAAATTTGCCACCACGAAACTTCCATAGGAAAACAAGAGAAAAAAACAAGTCTCCCACAAGGGACTACCCAGACATTTTGTAGGGGGTGGGAAGGGTCGTTGTGGGTTGTTTGATTTCACGCCAACAAGGAAAATCGCTAAGTAGTTTGCGAAAAGCACAAAGCTCCGCGATAAAAGGGGTTTCTGAATAGTTAATAATATACCGGAGTACTAACATGTTGGGAAAACTTCATTTCATCTTTACTCCAAAATGTTCGAAATTTCAGTCTTCAGTAAGCCGCGATGTCTGCAAAAAGCAGACGCCTGGGACGCTGTTAGTCATTCAGCAGTTACAGACTCTTTTGGAAAACAGGTTGGTTGCAATAGGGGGAGGATAGGGGGGGGGGGGGGGGGTGTTGTGATCAGCAACCCTTGAAAGTATCTAATCAATTGGTTACTCCCCTGGTTGATTCAAGAGAAAGACAAATTTTTGTCCCTCTGTTTGAAGTAACAGGAGTCGAATTGTTGGAAACCCGATTAATGGATAACAACCTTGGATACTTGAAGGTCATATCCATAGTCACCTTGGATAAGCGTTGACAGGGCATTCAGCAAATGGGGCTAAAAGTTCTTAGTTCTTGAAAGGAGGCCTTTTTCTGGTTGACTTTTTTCTAGAAGAAGATTCGAAAGGCCAAAGTAGTGTCAACTGCGCAATAAACTTTTCCAAGTAAGAAAAATAACGAAGCCAATCAGAGAGCAGGCACAAGGGCAGGTGAACAAAGGAGCCAATCAGATGCGCGTCAACTGATGCCAGATGTGCGCGGGAAAGAAATCTTCAAACTTCTGTATGATAAGGTTCAGTGGTGTTGAGATCCAACTTAAGAACTGTCAAAAAAATAGAAAAAGAAACACACACTCATTTGAGCACTTAAAACCGAAGACAAATTTGAAGTGGTTGCTTTGGTAAATAACAGCTGTCAATCAAGCCAGTCATTCGCATATAATCGCATATACATAACCACGCAGAGAGAAAAAAACGCAGCAGGTGAATAACCTTTGCAAGCATGAGAGAACTACTTTTTTAGCTATCTGATTGGATTCCTGTGAATCATGGACAATCGCCTCTTTTGCAAAGTCCCAGAGATTTGTAACCGTGGAGGTAGCTAAAGTAGCCAAGCGTTACAAAATTGGCTGACAAAAACCGCACAGGAGCCTTTATTCTTTGCTGCCGAAAAGCATCAAGACCGCTGGTCAAGGGAAACCGTGCGAAACTAAAGGCCGTTTTGCGCATGCGCGAAATCTGAATTACTTACAGTTTTGGCCGCGTTGGCCATGGGTTCAGGAAACTGATAGGTAAGAAGAGCCAGCATTGCGGTAAAGGAACACAGGGCAGCGGTGAACAGGATGAAGAAAGGAAGTTCTTTTTTGGGATAAATTGAGAGTTCGTGGTGACCTGAAAAGTTTTTGAGTACGATGAGTTGCAAACAAGAAAAGATCTAGATTGATATTTACGTGGACATCAAACGAGTGAATTAAAGGATGACATCCTCGACTCTAAGTTTATCAACACAGTAGGCCATTTTCGAGTTCATGTCTGTCTCCTCTTCAAAACGAGTCTAAGTGCGAAGTTTTTGTGATGGTAATTAGTTCTACATTAAATATGAATGAAAACAAATTTTCATAAGAAAAACTTCGCACTTAGACTCACTTTGAAGAGCAGGCAGACATGAACTCGGAAATGGCCAATTAATTTGACCTGAATTAGAAAACCAAGCAAATATTAACTAAAGTAACCATTACATATGCGTGAATATATAAAAGAAAGGACAACTTCTAGAGAGTAAGCGCACAGTGGTTAAAGGAATAACAGCTTTACAGTTGTCCGCATTAACTACAGCTAAAGAGACAGAGAGCGTGTGGAACAGTCTGGATTCTACTCTAATCTGACCTAATATGCCCTTATTTGCCAGACATTTTTCGGCGCGCGCCACTAGAACCCACAAAAAGATGAAACCCAAAACACTGCAGATACAAATAGGTGTTTTACTTCAGTACTACATGGGATAGATCAAGGTAGAATCTTTAACTACATTTATCAGTTTACCTCCAGTAAAACATCGGTAACAGTCTCACCTGGCAAAAGTTCCCGGTCAGCATTCTCAGTGCACGCTGGGTAGGGGTGAAACAAGTGCCCTTTTTCCAGGGGGTAGGGGACGAGACGAAATGCTAAAAAAAAAAGCGTTTGTAAATATCGATTTGGTAAAACTATGTGAATTTTACGCCTCTAACCTAAGGTAGCATAATAAACAGCACCACAAGAAAGTACTGCTCTGTGCTTTTCATTTGAATGCGCACGGTTTTGGATTAAACACTACGCGACCACAGTAAAGTGTGGCTCAGGAGCTTTCAATGATCGAAACATTGTGAACACAGCACACCTTAAATTTGACGTTCTCTTCCCTCGAGTTTCTCTTCGAAAAAGTCTTTTACGGCCATGTTTTTAGCTTGCGCAACACTGCTGCTGCCCCCTTGCTTACAGACCACTTTCATAAATGGTGACCACCCTCACATATTTTTGTATACGTTACGTATGTAATTAAACCTACTGCCCTAAAGTCTGAAGAAAACATTCTTTTGAAATTTTCTCGTCGTAGAGAGGTTAGAAAGTCTCAGAAGCATTAAAACGGACGAATATTTTACTTGGTCGCCATTATGAAGGAGGAAGAAGCTACAATAGTTTGACTCTGGTTCAGAGCTGGGGTTTTTTAGTTTAAGAATTTTGGATGTAACGTAGCTCGCGCATTTTCCAGCGCGTGCAGCTTCGATCTCATTTTTGTCCGTATTTGGGCATAAAATTGGTGCCTTAAAATTCCCAGCTTTGTTCCAAGGAATAGAGTTGCAAGTTACTCACGTCAAGGTCACGTGCTTCTGGAAGGAGATCTATGGGGAGGCTTCAGTTGGGAGCCTAAGCACGCGCGTTTTTGAGATGCGGACGGCAACCGGAAGTGAGCGGTTTCCCCTTTTAACTTGTCTTAAGACAACCACATTTACATTGCTAAGTATCTTTTCTCCATTAGAGATGATTCGTTAAAACATCTGGGAGACACCACTGTCCTGGTACAAGAAATGTCCTCTTCCGGTTACCGTCCGCCTCTCAGAAACGCGCGTGCTTAAGCTCCCTAGTAAGGAAGACGACGAACGCTTCAAGTACGTAAGCGCCTCAAAACAACTAACTAGTGTGAACAAAAACTCTGCACTCTTTGTGCGTGCGTTTTACATTTTGGTACATTCCTTAATCTTCTCGTCCTGAAAACGACGAGAAATGACCAAATTTGAAGTTATGTTTATGGGAAAGGACGAGACCACCTGACGATAACTTTGCACTTTTCATACCAACTGTATTCCTGGAATGTATGTTGATACAACCTCCCAGGTCGAACGACTTGGCATAATCACGATATCATTACAATAACGGGAAATAGATGGTTTTCAGCTGACGTCACAGCAGCCATGTTGGTGCACAGAACAGTAGAGAAAAAAGCCTTTTGGCAATTTGACTCTATTATAATGCAAAACATGGCCGTCTTATCACATCATTGAAAACCATCTATAGCTTTTTTAGACAACGTTCTCGTAGCCGTCGTCGTTGCCCTTGCTTATGCTCCCTCAAAATAGTTTCAACACTTAAACGACACTCTCTTTAGATCCAAATGACGTCACAACACTGTATCACATAACAGCAATGTTACGGTACCATATGAAACACCGATTATTTCCAAACAAGATGTGATCCTTATTGTGATGTAATAAGTTACCTTGGCAACGGGAAAGCCCAGCAAAAACACCCTATATTTTGGATTTACTTGCTCATATCTCAAAAACGAACTCGGCGAGCCCCCTTTTTATTGCTAAGAAGTGATAAAGGAGGCCATGATGAAACTTTCGGCGAAGTTTAAAAAAAATCTGTAAAGAGGATTCAGAGCCACTTTAAAAAAAATCACAGAATTAAGGTGGTTCTGAATTCACTAACAGAATATTTTTAAACTTTGCAGAAAGTTTCATCCTGCCCTTCTGATTACTTTTCAGAAATAAAAAATGGGGGTCACCGAGTTCGTTTTTCAGATATAGCGATATTTCTTGTTTACAAACATTGACGTCACATTTCTTTTGATATTCAAATTCGCCAACCACGGAACAAGAGAAATCATTGTTTCAACAGCCAATTAGGCTCTGGTTGGCAAATTAATAACAATGGGTGACGTCACGAGAAACATCGCCATAAGCAACTAAAGACAAAATAAAGGGTGTTTTTACAGGGCTTGCCCGTTGCCACGGTGACATATTACGTAAAAAAAAAATGACTGTATCTTGTTCAGCAATAATTCGTGTTTCATTTGGTACCACAATGTTACTAATACATAACACACCGTTGTGGTGCCGATCCTTCTAATAAGAGAGTTACTTGGAAGCGTTGAGCCACCTTAAGCGCCCTTATCGACACACGACGTGCATCTACAAGAAACAACAAGAGAATTAAATGAAACGAAAGACTCCATCATACTTCCTTCCCACGTGCAGTGAAGTAAATTCAGAGCACCTTCGACTTTTTTCCAGTGTGGTAAGTGAAAGAAAGAATAAGCTATCGCCTCACTGTCGCCTCGTTTCAAAATATGCTCTGGTGGAAGAATAAGGCTCTTCTGCTCCAGAAGATACTGCAACGAAAAGTGGTAATTAGTTGAATGTCAATTGCATAACCCTTGCAATACGATTTCATAAAAAAAATACAGAGATATTACTTACGGACAAATTTGGGAAATCTACTGGGTTAAGATGGCTTCGGGTTCAATTCAATCGATCGCGATTTTTGAGGAGCTGGATTTAGGGTTCGGTGTTCCAGTAACTTCAACAACTGTGGCCCAGTTTCGATTCCCGAACTCCATGGTATGCATGGATTGAGTTTGTTGGGGTGTCTACTCTGTTTAGAGAGGTTTTTTTTCACAGGGGTAGGCTGAGCCAATTCAATGCATTAAAAATTTAAATCACCAGTTAGAATGCAACGTTAGTTGAGTAGAAATTGGAGTTTCTACCACGCAGTTGACCTAGTTTGAGCCGGATTTTTTCCTTTAATAATTAAAGGTTTGTAGATAATTCAATCATTTCAAAACCTTGACCAGGAGCGCTGTCCTTGTGAATGGAAAAACCAGTCGTTCTTGTGGGTCAGTAAATGGAACAATTCTTATTCTTCTTCGGAAAAAAAAAGGAATAACTTCACACTTACTCCTCTTTTCTCGTTTTCACCGAAATGACCGGTTTATCGCTGAACCATTTGTTTCATGATGGAAGACCCGCGCTTTGTTGATGGAATGCATTAACGAACCATAAGCGAAAATTTTCACCAATTTTTTCTGACCAATGGTAGGTTGCCTTTTAATTGTGGAAAATTTCTACTGTTCCATGAGGCGGAAATTCCCAGCGGTTTTTCCTTTCAAATAGAAAGCGCTCCAGTTGTCGGTCATGTAGACACAGTCGAGACCTAATTAAATCTATGACGACGACGGCGACGTCGACGTCGACGGGAACACGCCACAAAAAACAGTAATCCGATTGGTGAAAAGTGGAAAAATAATCGTGCTGCACGTGCGGCACGAATTTTAGCTCATATTTTTGTGGTACTTTTACATAACAATAGGGACCTACAGGGACATAGGGACCTATAGGGACCCATAGGGACATAGGGACATAACATTTACACAACAAAAGGGACCTTAAAATCTACGACGGCGACGTCGACCACAACTTCACAAAACAATGATATTATTGGTTAAAAGAGCATAAATAATCGTGCTGCACGTGCAGCATGCATTTTAGTACATATTTTTGCGGTCCTCTGCTTAACGACGACCTGAAATCACCAAATTTGAGGTTTTGACGACAACGTGAGCATGCAACAATCTTTCATTCTCTATTTTCACTCTAAAACTGCTCGTACCGATTCATTTTTAGGATACTTCGCCCACATTTTCCGACGTGAACGAGACGGAACAATCACGAAAAATTATACTAGAGCAAACTTATATTTCGAGGTGAACAATCAGGAAAGTTCTTGTCGACGTCGCCATCGTAGATGTTTAAGTCCCCCGTGTTTTCTTTAAAGTCATTTCTTTAGTCTTACTTTAGGAACATGTGGATTAAACTCCACCGCTCTGTGTATCGCCTCAACTGCTGCCATTTCAGCAGGACTAAGGCCTCTTTTGGCTGCGATTTCAGGGGAGAATCTGTCAACGAGGACAAAACCAGAGTGATGCAAGGCAGGATCGATCTATTTTCCTCAGCTTTCATTTTTTTAAATGAAACAGTTACTTCCGCCTTTGGAAAAAGGCGGTCAAATACACCATTGGTTGCTAGAAAGTATCCAGATTTTTTATAAACAGAATAGACTCCACTTGAAGAAGAATCAGACAGTTGACAAAAAATTAAAGACAAATCCATCTCCTGGATATGTTGGATTTAGAGGCAGCTATATAAGATAAATTGCAAAATACAGACTTGAGGGTCCTGAAATTTGTTTTTCTTTTTCGGCGAAATGAAACAAGCTTGAAATTAGAGGCAAAAGGAACGAAGAAATACATATAATTATATCTTGATTTATGAAGTACATCTAAGTTGGCCAAACCCGGCATAGTACAACGGGTTTCTTGAGCGACAGACCTTTAATTGGTCAGAGCTTTTCAACACGGCCCAGCGTCTAACTAACTATTCTTTTTTGAACAGTGTGTGTGAGTCTGCGAGATGTGCTTTTCCGACGGTCTCTCGGCGATTCTCGGACATATCCGAGTGCTCCTTTGCAGAGGTCGAACCTACGACTTTCCGTCGTTCGGATTCCTCGCCACTGAACTACTG
>NC_090872.1:9319026-9331526 GCF_036669935.1 Montipora foliosa
GTGCAACCTTTGACCATCGGATTAGTTGTCTGGATGCTCTGCCACTGAGCTACGTGAAAGAGACTCACTGGAACTTCTGCACTTTTTTAGATTTAATGAATGTTACTGTAGGCTCGGGTGACAAGGCGACGTTTTCATTTCAACCGGAAATGAACATTTCGCATGCCAGGACAGTAGTGTCTCCCAGATTTTTAACCTAATCATCTCCAAAGGAGGAAAGATACTTAACAATATAAACGGTGGTAGTGACAAGACAAGTTGAAAGGGAAAACAGCCCACTTCCGGTTGCCGTCCGCAGCTCAAAAACGTCGCGTGCTGTAACTCCAAAATTGTCCTGCTCAACTGCTTGGACTGAAATCGGTGAAACGATGACTTGTGGATGGATGAACTTGCAGAAATGCTACAGCAAATTTTTATTCGCTAATTAATGCAGAAAAAAATTAACAACGTGTCTGTTCAAAATGTGACTTGAAAGGCCGAATCCGGATACTTTCAAATATGATGACGTTGCAAACTCGGATCCAGTCCTTACCGCGTAAATACCCAACATGGCTACCATCCATTCTCTTGTCGCAAACTCGTACGCCTGACGGCGTATGCTCTGTTGACAATTGTAACAGAGGAGTCCTGGATACTAGAATGAATCCGGATACATGTGGTCGTGAAAATTTTTCAATCCGCAAAGAAAAAGGCACGGATTCAAAAATATCCGGATTACCTGTGGAAGGGGCCTAAGTGAGAAAAATATTATTATTTCCAGCACTAATGAACATCGAAATACTTGTGCTACATCTACTTCGTACTTCGGGTTACGTTCTAAAGCTTGATGAGCAATCTTGATCCTTTTCTCTTGATCTCTTTCTCTCCATGCTCTTAACATAACTGAAAGTGGACAAAAGAAATTAAAACTAACAATGTTCCACGTTGCTCAATACAGTCTTTTAAAAGTACCCTTGGGGAAAGTCTTGAAATAAAGTATGTATGACTGTATGTATGTATGTATGTATCAATGGAAAATATGATTGTTTTAAAATCAATATACAGTAATGTAACACCTCTTGCTTGGAAACCGAGAGGTAACCAAAGTAACCAAGGCTATAGGTTCTTTGCATGACCGTGTCACGTGACCTTGTCAAGCACAAAAATGGTCATGGTACAAAACAGATGCCAGAAATGGAAAGAGCGAGACGAAATTAGCACAAATGTCAATTTTGAGGCCACTGACGTTTAAGTGCGCCATCCAGCAGCTGTTTTCCATAATAATTATAAACCTCAGTAAATATTTTAAGCATTAAAATCATAGTAAGATCTCTCACATAGAGCGGTTTTCAATTGAGTGTTGAAAGTGCTTTCAACCAATCAGAAGTGAAACCAAAACCAATCGTGGATCGCGCGTGCACATTTTCCCGCACTTTGTGTCGGCTACGTGTGATTACTTTGAGTTTTGATTGGTTTACTAGTTTGTCTCCGTCCTTTTTCATTGGCCAAAGTAATTACTTTGGTTTGGGTTTTACAACAGTCATTCGAAAACCGCTCTAAATGTAGAGTAATAACAATAACAAAAGCAACATCAAAAACTACATGTACATAACAGGAGCAACTTCAGAATACCCGGCCACAGCTAACCACTATTGTTTCCCCTATGCGGCATCTTTTGAAGAACGAGACTTAATACAATAGAGCCTATTCTTATTGAATGAAATGCAAATAAGTGGCCGGGTATTCTGAAGTTTAGCCACATAACATATGAGAACTATAAGAAACAAGGTTAAATTGCCAAGGACAAGTGCTCTACTAATTGGGGATTATAAAAACAAACTCAACCCATATCATTATGTGGCATCAGGTCATTGGTAAAAAACCAGGGGCCATTTGCTCGAAGCCTAGTTGGCACTAAGTGTTGGTAAAGAGGTATCAAAACCTATAGGTTTCCATGGTATTTAACATTGGTTAGCGCTAACCATGCTTCGAGCAACCCGGGCCAGTGCTCTTGCTATTACCTAGCCCTGCTCCTCTAAATGATGGTCACCCAATTACATGCAGTTCAGCATGCTGTGACCAATGACAGTATACATGTATGTAAGCTTAAATTTGTACTTTTTTTTATATTTCTCGACAGTGTCTTTACAGTGCAAATTAAAATTATATGTTGTTAAAATTATTTACCTCTTACTAACCGAGCACGAGGTTCCATACTGGGGAATATTGGCCCAAGGTTGTGTACTCGGTCCGTACAAAAACGATGTGGGTCAATATTCTCCAGTACGGTACTGAGCAAGTGAGGTTAGCAAGTTGTTTATTATATGGCATCATTAATTCTTTCAATGATCAGACACTTCTCTGCTTGGTGAATGTTTGCAATCATTACAATGTATCTTCTTCCATCAGTGAATAGTAACCTCTTAGATGTAAAACTAAATTCTGCTTGCTGTAATAATTATTGTACTGTTGTGATGAAAAAAAATTTGGCTTTTTAAAAACTTTTTGTGTTTCGCTCATTTTATTAAATATCCCGGGAGAGAGAAAAGATATGGAAACGGACTGTTTCCCTGGTAATGGTCTGTACTGTACAAAATTCCGACCGAAAACCAGCCAATCAGGACGGTCAATTTAGCCTAAGAATTGCTCGCCATAATTATAATAAATTAAATGTTGAATATGTTAAGTTGCCAACTCTACTGGATGTAAACTTACGTTCATCAGAGAGATCGGAACTTTCAGCATCAGCATCACAGGTAAAGAAAGTCTGCCATACAAGGAGGAAAAAAACAAATTATGCGCAATAAGTGGGAATGTAAGAAGTCTAAACAGTTTTTGTTCAGGATTGTAAAGTGCTTTAACATAACATCAGATGTAATCTATAATTTATGGTACAAGTTTTAAATTTATTTGTTTGCATTACAGGCCTTCTGATATTACGCGATGGTGCGATTTCGCACAATTGACCTCAAATCGCATCCGATCGCATAATTCGCAGAAGAACGCACAACATTCACAAAATAAAACATAAATCAACAAGTTTCTTAGGAATTTCTGCATAAATACGCCATTTTAAAGATGATTAACCTTGGGAAAAGGCTAAAAAACCTTGGTCGCCTTCGATTTCGTAAAAATTTGAGCTTCAAGGCGTTATTTTGCATGTTGGGGGCCTGGTGTGAGTCTCATTCTTAAGGAGTCGCCATCCTATTGGTGTAACACAAACACACCCTTTGCTCAGATTGGCAAATCTGAGTGGCTGATATATACACATAACTAACATGGTGACACAATTGCCTTCTCTATTCATGTTTGAAGTATAGTGCAGAAGACTTCATTCTTTTTTAAATCCCAACTAATGTCGATCAAGATGCATATTTACTGTTCCTTTGTGTTCAAAATGTCTTTAGGGAAGCAACAAAGGTTTTTCTTACCCTGAAACCTTATAAAACAAGCTTAAAACTGCTCAAAAAAAAATCGCATAATTGGCCTTTGTAATCGCATAATCTGCCCTGCAAATTTCACTTAATTTGCATTTTTCATCGTACCCTATCAGAAGGCCTGGCATTTATCATTTCAATGTCAGAATTACCTGGTGATCCTGTGCTGATAAATTCATATCATAATATGTTAGTGGCTCCTTTCCCGTCACCCAATAATATCTGTAGAGGACAAAATTTCACATACACTGACTATAAGCTTAAGTAAATAATAATTTATTGTTGAATCACATTGCAAGAAAACCTCAAAAGTGCAACGTCCACTGTAACTGTAAGTAAAGCAATATTAAGTATTAAGGGATGAAAATGGTGCAGACAAAGATCCCTGAAAATCCTTGTATAAATCTCAAAGAGGACCCTCAAACATCTTTGCCCAATCACGAGTTTCTTGTGAAAGTGAAAGACATGTTCAAGGATTTCTGATTATAAAATTTAAAGAAACCTTTAAAAATCCTACAAATCCTGTCTTTTTTCACTATAATGGAGTATCCACTGGCACTTACATACACTCCCTAGTGTTGCAGAATAATAATTATATATGAATAAATATCAACATACCTATTGTATTCAGCCCCACGAAAGAGATTTCCAGGATTTCGCCAAACTTTACATTCTAAAAAACTTGTGAAAATGAGTGCTGACATCCCTTACATACAATTGTACCGTAAAGACTCATGTATAAGCCGCACTCGTGTATAAGCCACACCCCCAACTTTCAAGCATGATTTTGGAAAAAATAAAAACTCCAAAAAAAGCACTCTTGTAAAAAGAGTTGGTCGTTTGTTCACAAATGTTATTAATTAACAATAAACTTGACGAAATCTTATGTTGTGTATTTGCAGCGACATTAATAAGTTAATCAACTCTGAAAACACCTTTTAAAAGCTTCTTTTTAATCAAATTCCCTATTCCCTGACTGACAACAGTTGCCTTCATTGCTAAAGCCCACAGTTGAAATGAAAATGATAGAATTTGCACACAAAAAAAACCCGTTTGCTTGGTAACCACGCAGTCATTTAACGAGGGAAGTCTGGACATGAAAATGTTCACTTTCGCATCAGCTGTGCGTGGATCATGTTTATCAAGATGTATGGAAGCCATTGATTGGAGGAAAACTTGTTGTTAAACAAGAGTTTAACAACCCCATTGACAAACACGCCGTGAAAGTAGTGAAAGACCACTTGCCTGGCGAGTTCTCCCGAATAGCGCGGTATTTTCTTGCACATAATGGAGAAATCAGTGTTGAGGTGATTGGTTGTAGATGACATTGTAAGCAGCCATTCAGAGGAATGGAGATTCCATGCCAATTAGACTTTTACTGCTCAAACAAAGCGTAAATGAAACGCTGGAAAGAACTACTGGGGAGCAAGATTCAGGTTTAGAACCTGAAGATGCAAACAAATGGCTCCTTTAGGAGCCACCACTTCTACCAAAAGCAGTGATCAACAACAGGTTTCAATACGTTTAATCCTTAGTTAGTTTTCAGTTCAATTTGTGACCCCTACAAGCCAGTTTACTCCCTCTGAAAGTGGTGGTCTCGTGTATAAGCAGCACCCGTGATTTTTGGCCCAAAGCTTAAGCAAAAAGGTACAGCTTATACACAAGTCTTTACGGTATGTCAGCCACAATGCTTGCTGCCAAATTTTGCAGTGATGATGTTTCTTGAGGTGACCCAAATAACAGGAAAAAGTTTGCAATACAGTACTTTGACCATACAATAATAAACATTCTAGATAAGTGACATACATGTACGCAGACCCTGCATCAACTTGATGTGATCCTCACACTTATCTGGGCAAATTACATGTAAGCAATATGTAATATGTAATATGTAATATGTAATATGTAACACATAATATGTAATATGTAATATGTAACACGTAATATGTAATATGTAATATGTAACACGTAATATGTAATATGTAATATGTAACATGTAACACGTAATATGTAACATGTAATATGTAAAATGTAATATGTAATATGTAACACGAAAATGTAATATGTAACACGTAATATGTAATATGTAATATGTAACACGTAATATGTAATATGTAATATGTAACACGTAATATGTAACATGTAATATGTAAAATGTAATATGTAATATGTAACACGAAAATGTAATATGTAACGTGTAATATGTGATATGTAACACGTAATATGTAATATGTAACACGTAATATGTAATATGTAATATGTAACATGTAATATGTATTATGTAATATGTAATATGTAAGCAATATTTTCTGTTAAAGACCCCTTAAAAATTCATGTGGTTTCAACAGGATTCAAACGTCTATTTCATTCATCAAGTCATTTCACAGGAACACATGAGTCCACCAAAACTGAGTGGCTTCAAAGCTCACTTGGTAGAGCAAATGCACCAGCATGGAAGAGATCATGGATTCAAATCCCATAGAAGCCGCCTGAATTTTTTACATGTAGGTGTCTACACGAGACAATAATGCTTTTACCAGTAATTGTCCAGATACATGTAAGTGCAGGGATGGATCTAGGATTTTTCTAAGGAATGGCATAGCTGACTGGTGACCCTTTTTTTCCAGAATACCAGTTGTATTAGAAAGCTGCAGGTCATCTCTCTACTTGACATGTGTCACTCTTCAAAGGCGCTCGACTCCGGAGCGAGTGGTGCGGGTTCGGGTCCTGGCCAGGGACATTGTGCTGTGTTCTTGGGCAAGACACTTTACTCCCACGGTGCCTCTCTTCACCCAGGTGTATAAATGGGTACCGGCGTAATGCTGAGGGTAACCATGCGATGGACTAGCACCCCATCCAGGGGGGGAGTTAAAAATACTCCTAGTCGCTTAATGCTACGGAAACCGGGGATAAGCACCAGTGTGTTGGGTCATTGGCTCGGAAAGCGCTTACTCTTCGAAGGGAAATAAGTTGTTAAAGGAGACATGACTTCTTGAGTGGACATAGATGCTGCTAACCCTTTTATTTATGAATCAGCTCCACACTGAAGACAGAAATCATGTGGCATCAGAGAGAGAAATAACTACATGTACTTGTAAGTGTCAGTCTTTCAAGGGAAAGGGTTCATTAAAAATTAAGTAAGTTTATGTACCAAAGTCAATGCAAAAAATAACAAGACAAGACAAACCTGCAACATTCTGTTGAGAATTCTGAGGTGAATTATCTGAGTTGCCCAAAAGGGGACCAAGATGAGACAATGACACATGTTCTATAAATGATGCACCATACTTCCGAAAATACCACCACTCAAATATCTATAACGATGAAATAAACTAATGTCATAAAGCAAAAAAAGTTGTCATTATAAACTGCATATCATGATTTTGAGTTAAGGAGTACCGGTAGATCCCAAAGGTGTGATCACTTTAAATTACAGCAATCAACAGCCTTTGGTGTAAATTCGCTATGTTGATGTACACAGAAGGGGTTTCACTGAAAGTCGGTCACTGGCAGTATACCGTCGTCTGTTTGTCAGAAATTTGGCTCTCACCTCTGGCTACTCTGCCTTGATTTTCCCTCACAGCAATTGTAAAAGACAATGATGGCAGCCACTTATATTGATTAGCCCAGGCATCTACTTCAAAAGTTATTGAAACCCCTGACACTGTACATGTTTACAATCACAATTTAAAAGGGACATTTGGGTTTCTTATTGAATATTGTACACAAATAAAAACATTAATGTAAATTAATTATTGACAAAGTGCCTGGAGCTGAAGTAAACCTCTTGGAGCAGAGCATAGAGACAACAAACTTAGCCCTCCCACAAGTACACTGTGCGATGCTGAGTCAGAAATCCCGGGTTAATTCATTGTTTAAGTAAGTAGAGTAAGAATAAATAACCCAGGAGCTCCGCCTTTAGGCTTGGCTAACTCAATTTTACTGTTATATATAGTAGTACACTTTCATCATGCTTCTGACAAAAAATGGTGTCATTTTTGTACAAAAATAAGTGGGCTTTGTTTTGATAACGGTATCAAAACAAGGTTAACTCCAACATCTCTTTCATCCAAAGGCCAGACAATTTAGCACACTACTGTCAGTGGCCTATATTTACTTTAAAAAACTCATTAATAAGTCATGAGCCTAAGAGCCTATCAAAACACCGATAAAACGTCACGTGTATGAGCTTTATATCCTGATAAAACACGCCTCGTTAATATTCTTTATATAAAGAATACTAATGAGGCATAGCTTGTTTTTCTTGTATGCTAATATTCACCTCTCACAATTTGAACCATTGTTTTGAGTCCAGAGGGACACACTCTTTCTGGAATGTTTTTTTAAGCCGTTCAAAAAACTCGCAGCACATACTTTATCAGTCTAAAAACACTCGGCTATGCCTCATGTTTTTAAACCCCGATAAAACGCTGCTGCTCATTTTTTAAACATTACGTTATTTCCGCTACAGTGCACCTCCACTAAGCAAAGATCCTTGTACATGTAAGGTTGTATCAGTATGCAAAAGAGCTGCAATGAATTGCTCATTGATGTGCTCATGAATGAGACTATCTGATCATCACACATTAGTGGAAGGAGATAGCTCTAACGACTGAGCTACATGTAACCCTGCTACCTAAAAAAATTATTTATAAAAATAAGCAATAGAGGACATTTCCACGTTTCCATAGCCTCATCTAAAGACGAGGGCGAGGTGAGAAAAATTTGAGACAGTTATGCAAAACTGCTTCGAATTCTCCCAGCTCCCCCGAGTGTTTAGATGAGGCTATGGAAACACGGACAAAAGTCCTTTATTGCTTTTATAAACATTTCTCAAATGAAGGAAAATGTTGGTTGTTTTACCTCTAGATTGAAACAGATTTTCTTGATACACGCTCATATTTCCTACCAGCCAATCAAAATGCGTGTCTGACAACACATAACCAACCAAAATTCATGCGACATCACAGCCGTGTTTCCATACTCTCATCTAAACACAGCTATTGACCAATGAGAGTGGGTGTACTATCCTAATTATTTTATAAATACATGTATATATAAACCACTTTTGTAAAATGGCAACCAGCTTGACATTCTTTTGTATTTATGTTAATTAGACCTACTGGCCTCATTTTGAAACAATTATTCTTTTGAAATTTGCTCGTTATAGTGAGGCTAGAAAGGCTTATTAGCATTAAAACAAAAGAATATTTTATTTGGCTGCCATTATGAAAGAGGTCTATATCTGTTGTGAAGTGAAATGACCTTGAGGCATTTAATTATGGTTCAGAGCTGGGGTTTTTCCAGTTCAGAAATTAGCACGTGCAACTTCGATCTTATCTTATTTTTGTTTGTATGTGGGCATAAAATTGGTCTCCTAAAATCTCCAGCTTCGTTCCAAGGAAAAAAGTTGCAAGTTGCATACGCTTCAAGGTCCTGTGCTTCTAGTACACGTATATTATGCAGGGCTTGAAATTGCGACCAATACAGTCACATTTGCGACTAGATTTTTCCCTTTGGGACTAAAATATCTGGAGAAGTCGCAAATTTGCGACTTGCTGTCACCTTCGCTTTTTCGAAACAAAAGGGTTAGCAGTTGCCACTTTGCTGCTACTTTTGCTAAAATAAATAAAGAAATGACAAAATTATTTCATTTCTCGCTGTGAATTTTTCTCTGAAGATTGTAGAGTAATTTAGCTGCGATGTTACCTGCACAGCTCCATTCCTTCGATCATTTGCCATTTTCCGCAGTTTCTTTACACACAAGTATTGCGACTAAGTTTTCGTATCTTCTCGCAAATTGCAACTGGATTTTTTCCTTAATTTCGAGCCCTGTTATAAATGTGAAACAAAAGTTCCATTTTAAATAGACTCACAAGAATAATTCCCGATATAAACGATGATGTCCCAGTAAGAGCCACGTAAAATTTCGGTGTCAGTGTGTTCAAGAATAGAACGGCTGAAAAAAAGGGAAAAAAAAAAGATGACTAAGCTAGTAAATTGAATGCCAACACTGATGATTATTGTGATTATTCTAAGTGATAGACCAACACAGTTTAAGGAAGTGTAGCATATGAAGCAGTTGTAAAGAAGCATTGGAAAAAAAATCCTCTGAAAAAATCACACTTGAAATAATTGAACAGCTCCCAGATGCATGGCTTGATATCTCAGTAAATACATATACAGGTACAATATTGGTTTAAAACCCACTAGAATCGCTTTGAATTTTAACGTCAGCCCATGGCAGAAGAGTGCAAATAACATTGCACTGATGTCACATTGTGCATGTGAGACAGAACATCAAGGAGATCTGTTCAGAGGTTCCCTTTAATTTCCCTCTTGCTGGAGTAGGAAATCAAAGAAACCTCTACTAACGATGGTAAAAAACCACTAATGAAATCTGACATTTGAGCAACACAACACTTTTTTAATTTAAAAACATGTTTCGACAGAAACTTCTGCCATCTTCAGTTTAAATTACAAAGTACAGAGTTCAATATATAGTGTGAACCAAAATGCTAATTAACTATAAGAACAAAAGGAAACAAGTCATGACAATGTAAAAAATTACAAAGAAAGTTTTAATTAAATTAACATGATAAAGTTGATGATTAAGTGTAGATTTCTCCCATTGAATATGAATCGCTTCTTTTACCTTAAGTTGGAAGGTGGTAGAAGCGTGATCAAGGATGCTGAAACAGTCATTAGAGCACAAAGTGCGGCAATGCTCAGAATTCTGTAAATGTTTAAAAACGTGCGAGGTCCTATCACTGAAAGTGTGCTCACGTATGCGCGTGGAAAAATGCCGGGTAGTTTCGCCGACATAGCAGGCACTACAGCCCGCACACAAAAACTTGTATACCAAACCCGCACGGAGCCCACGAGGGACAGGATCCTTCACACTGAACATGTTGCCGATTTTAAAGGATGAGAAAACTAACTTAATATCAATATTATTACAATAACGTTTGGCAAAATGGCGAACCTTTTTCTGCGTGATAAAAGAAAAAGGACCAATGTAAGGTAATTTAAAGTAAAAGGTACGTGTAGTGTCAGAGACAGAAGCCGGGGGATTACAACCATGGCGAGTAAGTGTGAGGTAGCGATTAATAATGTTTTCAACTAGATGGACTGGAAAAAGATTCTTCTGAACGATTTTGGTAAGTTTCACGTGAAAACCCAACCAAGTGTTGTTGATCTTGTAGGCTCTGTCAACAACCGTGCCAATGAGACCCAGTTTGTAGGAACGCGATGTAAAACTAAAGTAATTAGTCAAAAGGCCCGTAAAGGTTTTCTTACGGTAAACACTAGTGACAGGAAAATGAGTGTCATTGTTGATCAAAACATCTAAGAAAGGTATCTTATGATCTGTTTCCTTTTCCATAGTGAATCTGATGATAGGGTGCCAGGAGTTAATGTAGTTGAAAAATAATAGCGCTTGCTACTCCGAATGAAATAAACAAAATGTATCATCAACATAACGTCGGTAAAACAATATCTCAGAGTCCTGGAAATTTTCCAACCATGATTTTTCATGATGACCCATAAATAAATTAGAAAGAACAGGAGCAAGGGGGAAGACCATAGCTACACCATCTATCTGGTCGTAGAAAGAACCCTTAAATAAAAAATGGGTCTGAGCAGTGGCTACGGTAAAAAGGCTCTTAAGTTGGGTGTTGCTAAACTTAATATCAGGATTGCCATCAGAAATGTATGTTCTTCCCTTTACATCTGATGAGACCATCACTAACATTTCTTCTCACAACCTCACGTTGGAACAACTGGACATTCTCAAATCTGGACTAACGCACTCCATCCGTCCACCAAGAATAAATGCGTGCAATGTCTTCACCTGCTTTGAACTCATCAATCACACTATGGCTAAGAATCTAAAGGACACCAAACAAGCAGGAAAACTTGTTTCAGACCTTTCTCATCTGGCACATTCTCATGTTCCCTCATACAGACCAACTACTGCCGATCTCAAGAAGCACCCAGTTTTGAAGGAACTGAGGAGTAATAAAAATATTGTCATCCTAAAGCCGGATAAAGGTAATGGGGTTGTTGTTTTAGATCGTGCTGATTACGTGAGCACACTTTCAGTGATAGGACCTTGCACGTTTTTAAACATTTACAGAATTCTGAGCATTGCCGTACTTTGTGCTCTAATGATTGTTTTAGCATCCTTGATCACGCTTCTACCACCTTCCAACTTAAGATAAAAGAAGCGATTCATATTCAATGGGAGAAACCTACACTTAATCATCAACTTTATCATGTTAAAGTGCACCTAACCCCAAAATATTTTTTTTGCTAAAATGAATCTTTGCACCTGTTCGAAACGCATTGCGGCCATTTTTTCATTTTTCTAACAAATCCTGGCATTTTATAGGCTTCGAAAGTTGTGAAAATCCAAGCATCTTTTGTTCACGACCGAGTCAGAAGGGGAGTGGGCCTATTCCTGATTTGACGTCACAATCTACTTTGCATGCATTTTTACAAAGAGTTAATGCAATGTAAATCAGTTTGTGACGACAAATCAGGAATAGACCCACTCCCCTTCTGACTCAGTCGTGAACAAAAGATGCTTGGATTTTCGCAACTTTCGAAGCCTATAAAATGCCAGGATTTGTTACAAAAATGAAAAAATGGCTGCAATGCGTTTCGAGCAGTTGCAAAGATTCATTTTAGCGAAAAAAATATTTTGGGGTTAGGTGCACTTTAATTTAAAACTTTCTTTGTAATTTTTTACGTTGTCATGTTTCCTTTTGTTCTTATAGTTAATTAGCATTTTGGTTCACACTATCTGTACTTTGTAATTTAAACTGAAGATGACAGAAGTTTCTGTCGAAACATGTTTTTAATTTAAAAAGTGTTGTGTTGTTTCTAAAAATATCGATATGCCTGCTACTATCCAGAACATTTGAGCAAATTGTACGCAATATGGAAATTAAAAGAAAGGCAATATGCTGTACTCAAGATGTTTCAGTACTTTCTGAAACACAATGAACTTGTCAACGTTAAGCCCAAGGGGAGGGGGTCTGGGTATACCCAGGGGACTTGACTTGTACTCCTCTTCCCTGG
>NC_090872.1:9336526-9356526 GCF_036669935.1 Montipora foliosa
ACTGGAAATTTTACAAATTGAGTTGGAGTTGAATTCGAGGCCAACAAAGACAGATATATTTGGTAGTCAGAGCAAAAATTTTGCATCCTACATGTAATGCAACACTCAACTCTCAGAAAAAGTTGAACCACTCCTCTTGCTAATCCAGCCCAAATTGCTGTAATCTGCATCCCCAACTTTCTGCCAACACTAAAGAGTTAATTGTGCGCACCGAGTTTATTGACGGAGCGCTCCGTCTAATCTAGCCCACTAGTCAGTGATCAATTTTGGCTACGACTAGAATGATAGACTTTTTCTTCAGTGAACTGCTGCCATTTACTGTATTCAAATTTCGTCTCATATAGATGTTAAAGGGAAATCTCAGAAGGTAAACAGAGCATCTCGCTCTGCCCCAGCACATAATTCTCCACAAGTCACCAGCTGCAAGCCGGCTCTACCGATTTGAAATATCACATTTTATCTTCTCCTGAGTCCAAAAAACTGCCCAAGCTTCTGGCCATAAGTGCGTCACATGTTAAAGACTCAATGAATGCATGATAATTAACTAGAGCTCAGAAAAACCTGAATCCCGGAAAGGATTTGAATCCAGCTCGTCCCAGAGCCTAATGGGATGTTCTAACCACTGAGCTATCGGAAAATTCTACGGCAGGCAACGGTTATCTGTGGGCCACTATTGCATTTAAAAACTTTTGTTTTTCGGCCACTTGTTTTAACCGCTTGGTCTGACTTTGAACATTTTAACTCGCTAATTTTTACTTCATCAATACTGTTTCATGTTTTTATTCACTTCAATAAATCTTTTAGACTCACTAACAGCTCCTTGGGTCTTGAACCGGATTTGTTTTGGCATAAGGTCCATAACTTAAAGGATCTCTGTATAAAAGATACAATCTACCTTCGCTCAGAATTTCCTAGTTTTTAAGAGTCAAAATCCACCTAGACTATATCATTTCTTGTCTCCACGCAATACAGCAGTCCACATCGGAGAGTTAAGACGGAGACTGGGTGATTTTTCCTTATTGGGAGCAAAGAATCCGTGTTTTACACAACAATGGACTTTTCCATGTGGCAAAGGACGTTTCAACTCGGAAGATCCAATTTTTGGGGATTCGAGAACTCAGTTGTACTTGCGGTATAGAACAAAACGAACAGTTTAAGCGCGAGCAGAAAATTAAAGACATTTAACGTAGCACAAGGAGATGTAATACATGAACATTAAATAGGCCCTCGTAGCCTGAAATCAACCACTAATTTTGCCGATACTTAAACACCAAGGCGTAAACTTCGCGCCACGTGCTGACATTTCAGTGGTGACATGAACTGTGACTATTGATGACACCTCAGCCTTACAAGTCACGCAGTTTACCCTGAGGTCGGCTGTAATCAACGGTTTTTACAGAATATCATCACTGTCTCAAAAACGTTGTTTTTACAATTACCATCGATCTTGTATCACCATGAAAAAGATATTGGCGACGACCAGGGCCTAAGCTACAATGAACTTCCTCCCTCCTTGCAAACAGACCCTGATTCAACTTATTAGAAGTGTACTGCACATTTCAACTCGACGCAAAGGTCACAAAACTTCGTTGTTTAACCATGCATTCGCTATTTAAAAATCCGGATATTTTTGGAATGTGTTCATGAAGTAAAAAGTCCGACTCCAGATGTTTGGAAACAGCTGGTAACAGCGCGACTTGTGGATGTTTTTTTCGGCCAGATAATTAGGAACCACTCCAATAATACACACCCAGAAATTTCGAAAAACCGCAGTGTTTCCTAATTTAGTTAGTGCTTTAGAGGGAATTTGTAAAATAATGCCAGTAAGTCAGTGATCTCGAGTAGTGCATAGAATATATTCTCTCGGGATTTCTGTTGCTTTGAGTGCTGGCGAGACTCTCTTTGACGGCCAATCGGATTTCTCTGTGAGGTTTCCCACTTTAATTAATAACTTCTTTACCATGGCTTGCGTAAATGTCAATTGGCCACCGTACAGAGATTCTAAAAGCTGACGTTTCGAGCGTTAGCCCTTCGTCAGAGCGAATCCAATGTCAAGATGGTTTCCTTCATTCGAATCCAATGTCAAGATGGTTTCCTTCATTCAGTTGGGATTCTTAACTCTGACAGTTTAAATTGATTTTTTTCTTTATTTATACATTTCCATCAAAATTAATTACCACCGTTTGTAAATATTGTCGGGGTTTCAGGATTTTTGCAACTGAAATTGGAAATTGCCAACCGCTTTGCCATTGAATAGACCATATGCGTATTCTCGGTATTGGACTGGAACTAGCTTGCAATGGAGGCTAATGCGGGGGAATCTTTTCAAATGCAAATGCTTTTTAATATATTCCCCCGCATTAGCCTCAATTGCAAGCTAGTTCCAGTCCAATACTGAGAATACGAATATGGTCTATTGGTGAGGCATTCTACAGTAATATTCTTCATCTTTCAAAATGTCCAGTATTCCACTTGCGGTTAGCCAAAACGTACTGGTCATGGCTTCGGATTATTTTGAGAAAGTCGTAAACTTATGCTCGAACGGTATAATTTCAACCCGTATACAATTTTAAGCAGGGGTTTCGAGTTTGCAACACTCTAGATCTTCGTTTAATTTGTTCCATAAAGAAATAGGCTGGATCAGTACACGGTGGTATCATATGTCAACCACTGCGGAGAGGAACTAGACGGGACAGGTCGGGACCGGAGGTGTGTCAGAAGACAGCTTCAGCAAGAATGAGGGTAGCCCCATGTGAAAATATAACTTTAAGTCGTTGCAGTCAAGGTTACTTCGCCAAGCTCGAGTGCTCTACTAATTGGGAAGACTACAAATCAACTGAAATCAAATTTTGGTTTTGAGGAGAGGGGAAAACCTGAATACCCAGGGAAAAACCTCGGATAAACCACGGATAAGACGAAAGTTAAATAATACTGTGTCTTTGGATTCAACGGTTCAACGAGGATAAGAGAGAATTAGAAGCACCATCGCGTTTATCAGTAGAGAGCATCGGACTGTCATGCGAGAGGTCGAGAGTTCGACTCCGAGTAGGGCATGGAGTTCCCGGTGTTCTGGTCTGTCCTTTCCTTCAGTTATGTGGTCGGCTTGGCGCAATCGTCTGAATGGACTACTGATCGATGAGCGACCACACAACAACGAAACAGACAGTAGTCAAATTGAAGGAGGCTAAGTGCTGAAACTGGTAAACCTGGTAAAAACGTCACTCCAAAATATAACTTGGCACTAATGCAAGTATTTCGCCATTCTTCTGTCTTGACCACGTTGTACGATACGTACGGCGAACTATTCTGTAACTGGGTTGGGTAGGAAAGGTTCTAAATAAAGATTGAAAATGAATGGTTCATTGTTATATGCTCACGTTGTCGTCGAAACCTAAAATTTGGTGATTTCACATCGTTGTTTGGTGGAATACGGCAAAGAAATGCACTGATACTGCAGCACGTTCAGTTATTTTTCCTTTTTGAACCAATGATATTATTGCTTTGTTATTGCGTTGCCGTCGCCGATTATGTGAAACAGAAAATGACAACTGACGACAACCGGCTGAGCTTCTCTTTTCCGGCATGAAAGCATGATTGAAAAGTCTCTTATTCTAACCTGCCCCTCTCCTGAGAAGTTAATTGACATCTGTAGATGACAAGCAAGAATTCAGTGAGCTTAAATCGAACAAACTTTTGCTGTTTGCCGTAAACGTCATGCGAACTAACTCTCTCCAAGGTTGCGCTTCTAGAGTGCAGAATACCCGGCCCACTAAATGTCTTACCTAAAAATTTGCCACCACAGTCCCACAGTCGTGTTTAACAATGCTGCTGCCGCCCCCACTAAATGTCTTAATTAAAAAACTGCCACCGCAGTGCCGCAGACCGCAGTGGCATGGTAGAGAAATGATATTCTGTTCCTAAACCGGGTATTCTGCAATAGCTCCTTAGCTTTCATTTTGCGGTTAGATTAACTACACTTTTCACGAGATCGTGTGTAGAAGAAAACACTCGTTTAAGCGCTCGCTTCAGTGATTAGGCCTAACACTCTCGTAAAATTTAGCTTTCATTTTGCGGTTGGGTTAACTACACGAGATCATCTTGCCCTTGTACAATTTTCATTCATCGAATACGGGACTGCGGTCCGCGGCAGTTCATTTACTGCTTGCTCTTGAACAATTTTCGCTATCGCTAGAATCCATTCGCTACTGATAAACCTTATTCGCTGTCGCTAAATTTCATTCGCTGTCGCAAAAACTCATAAATTCCATTCACTGTGATATTTTCGTTTTTCACAGCGACGTATCACGACAGTTTCAACACTTTGTAAAAATGGTTTTGAAGTTGTTGGGTCGGGCCTTCTCAATCTCAGCAACAGAATCTCTCCTTCGCTAGCTAGGGTCTCATCATACTGGTTTGACAAGGAATCGGTTCTTCAGAGAAGAGTATCCGGAAAGAGATGGGTGCATGCGTTTTACTAGGGCGCTCCTGAAACTTCATCGGGTTGCAATTTTAATTATTTTCTCAATGCTAGAGTGTGGGTGAGAGTCTTCGATCTAGAGCACGACATACAGTGTTGAAATTCTCTAACCAAATAGCTACTAGAACCAGATTCGTGACGAAGGAAAGCGTTCTACGGAGTTTTTCTCACTTGCACGCGATCCAGGGAAAACTTATCCTAAAGGGATGCGAACCGATGACCTGTGTGGTTTTGAAGTCTTTTGGAAACCACGCCTCATAATTTCTACACCAAGTCATCCGTCAATAATATCTTCTGATCACGTAGTATTTTTGAGTGATCACGAAACAATTTTTGCATTGTTCTTCAGTTACAGGGGAAAAAATAAAGGTTTGTTGTATGATTTCTAGAAGCCTTCAAAGGCGAAAGTGCGGCAGAGAGTATTCTTCACTGACAAAGTGTTAAAAGAGATCTCTAAAAAGTTGTCTCGAGGTAAGAGAATCCCTGTGCAGTGCAAGCGTTTGTCACAGATGGTTAATTAAGACTTGATCTTAAGAGTAAATAGTTCATCTTATTCATCATAGCTTAGAAAAAGAGACACTCACTTTGCGAACTGCTGTGCTTTGTGATTATGGTTTGTTACCTCGCTTTTGTATTATTATCACATAAGAACGCTTGAGGGTGTAACGTTATTCACCCTGATGAAGGTAGCCGTTTACCAACAAAATATAGGTGATATTTTTAAAAACTTGTCTTTTCTCTTGTGTTCTAGTATAAGTTTAACGAGACAGTGTTTTTAAAAAAATTGTTGGATGCTTTTAGTGAAAACAAAAAAAAAAAAATATATATATATATATATATATATATATTGTTTGACCAATATTTCATCAGGCACGGCTAGCTGACTTCTTCAGAGAGACTGCTTTACCAGGCTCAATATCGGTACTGATTTTATAGGCCAGTTTCAAAAATACCATAATACTCTTTGTTTGCCCTCCAAAAGTTTGCGTAAGCATTGCTTTAAATTCCTCTTGGGACCATTGTAAGACCAAAGAGAAACTGGAAACATTGCTTATGCAACTGAAATTTTGGGAGGGAAAACAAACAATGTTATGGTATTTTTGAAAGTGGTAAGAGCATAACTTGATGATGCCAGTCCTTGTACATTTTTGGAACGCGAGGATAATATTACCATCGGGTGTCGAACATAGTACTTTGACTTTTACGAGTTAACGATTTGTAAAGGAATGAAGGCGATTCAAATCGGGTGCCACTTGTCTCAGCCAAATCACTGCAGTTTTAATTAAGCCGAGCCCCTCCGAATTGAGATTAACAAATGAATGAAGGGGTAGTTTCTAAAGAAACTGTGGTGCTGCGTCGGTGGGGAAGTAGTATACAAAAATTTGGTTTTATCAACGGAGTTGATAATGTAAATTGGCCACCGTACAGAGATTCTAAAAGCTGACGTTTCGAGCGTTAGCCCTTCGTCAGAGCGAATCGAATGGAGATTAGCCGGAGAATTCTGTCTTAACCGCGACGAAAACGCGGTCCCTGGAAAATCACCGAGTCACCTTAAAATCGCGTTAGCGCGCAAGAAAAATGCTTCTGTTGTCAACGCCTTTAAAAAGGTCAAGGGTTTAAGTCTCCGTCTTGAAGGATAAATATCATAATACTTCAATTTTGGTAAGTCGCGAATAAAGTAGAAGACTTATTAATTGCAGTAATTATTATTAGAAGTCTCATGCACCTTTCCTGATTTATGATCAGTTTTTTGAGGAATTCAGGAAGTGGTCATTCCATACCGTATTTGTGCATACCAGAGCTAAAAAGCATCAACATCGCTGACAAGGACAAATGCCAGAGGAAAAGTCGAGTTGAAAAATCACGTTTAATTTTTATTCTTTTTTTTTTTTCAGGTTAACTTTCTAACCAGCTGACCAAATAATATAGGAACTATCCTATCTTGTGCGCGGTGCTTCCAGATTTACTATTTTACCATCTGCATTCTACGCTGCCGTTTTTAGGCTCGGTTCGTTCCTTTGTTGGGAGGGACGAACCGAGCCTAAAAACTGCTGCGAAGGAGGCTATCAATAAATAAACCAGCTCGCCACAACCTCGTTTCCAGGGTCTCCATTGTCAAACAGACCCTGGGAACGAGTTTGAGTTCGCCACTCTTTATTATGTTAATATTCGTGAGCATAAATAAATTCGTAGCAAGCCTATAGGTGGCTTTTTTATCTTACCGGCTTGAGGTGATACTAAATTTTTTTCCGCCTCTTCCCTTGGAAGCAATTTTCCCTTAATATTACTTTCCCTTGTGGCGAAATGACGTTTTGTTTTGTTTTTCGGCGTGCGCGACCACCCAAAAGGAAATGATGAATCAGTCGCCCACGCGCATTTAGCGTCCTACGAAAGACGTCATTCAATTTGCTACTACGTTTTGCATATACGCAGAATATTAAAAAAAATGTTGACTGGCACGGAAATTGGTTCTCTTTCCTTATACAGCGTAGGTCGAGAATCGAATGTTAGTGAAGATTACAGACGACAAAGGAGTATTATCTGCGCTGCCAAATCGAGCATTAAACTCTCCCAATCGGATCAGTTACAACACCAAATTGGTCAATTAAATATTCAGTGAATAAAATCATTCATCGCTCAGGAATCCTCTCCAAGTTGAGCTTGTATTGATTCGCGACAGCTGCGGCGAGTCTCAATGGCAAAGGGATTGGATGAGAGCCAGAATTTTATCCAAAGAAAGTGAAATTTAACCTTAACTATCAAGTTCTTAGCTTGAAATAACAAAGCAAGGAGATACAGGGGGGATCTGACCACAGAGAGAGAAAAGCTTTTTTTTAATTCATTTTACACGAGAGGTAGATTGGCGGGAGCAGAGAAAAATATTGTTGTGCAACCTTAGAGATTGTAGCACCGATAGTTAAAGAAAAAAAGGTTGACATTCATTACTAAGGCTCTTAATAGTCGAAAATAAGTGATTTGTTTGGCTAGTTCATTGTTGAGGAGGCTTGTAAGCACTAAACGCATTAAGCGAGCGGATTTAATTAAATAAATGTTAATTTAAAAGATTTTGGCTGGCTTTGTCAATGATACTTGAAATCAGGCTAATCGGTGTTACAATTTATGTTCAGTTGCACGCCGGAAATGAATGAAGCCACAAGAGGAGAGAAACAGAGAAAGTGTTTTTACTTTGGATAATTCATTTGCTTTATCCCTCTTATATCAGTCATACTCACCTACGATTGGCAAATATAACGGGCCACGTTGTCAAGTGCGGCCTACTCGAGTCTATGACAAAACTTTCCCGCTTGATTCGATGACCAAGAGAGGTAAGAAATATTTGACAAACCAGCCTCGTTTCGTCTTCGCTTCGTTCTCCATCGACATAGAAGTAAAAAAAAATAAACCTGGCAACACGGTCCAAGGGAACACTGGTGGTAAATGTTCTTTACGAACACAAATCAAATGCGTTGCCCAATTCAACCTTTGTGTAATATTCCCCCGCATGCTAAATTACACTGAAGTTAGCCTTACATGGTGAATTTATTTTGTTGAGGCGGTTTCTATGATTATTCATCAAGATTCAGTATCTAACTAGGAAATCGAAACTCTAAACCTGTAAGTATGGCTCCAAAGAATAAGCTAGACGGCTCGTAAACCAAGCGTAGAATTTGAATACCTTTCCGGACAACACTTATTGAAAAGTAAGTATCACCGTCTGGTTTACACGACACTTCGTAACAATAATGAAAGGAACCGAGCGCATAACATGAAAAGCCTCATACACGTACAGTCTCCCTAAATTATCAACTCCAACCAGCATCCTCATTGTAGGCTTTTTATGCACAAGGATAATCATTATGTCTTAACACAGCAAATTTCTGTTGACGTTAATAGCTGAGGTGTCGTCAATCATCTGCCCACTCTTTTCTAAAAAGTTACACTAGTCTAATTTAGCAACCCATAAGGCTCTTGACTAATTACATCAAGCGCGGTTACGCACTGCCCATATTTGTATGCTAAGCTTCGACGTTTCCGTCGCTTGCTTAAACCATTTTTCTATCTCTCTCAAATGAAGACCAAGCCTTAAAAAAGGAACGAAACCTTTTCAAAAGTACCATGCAAAGATATTTTTATATCACTTCCACGGCCTAGTACAAAATTATGAATCAAGTTTGCCTTTTGAAACCCTCAAGCTGGTGCAATTTGTGGCAAAAATCCCTGTACATCTTTTGTTATTAAGTTTATTGCCTTAAAACGAGACAAAGAGACAATAAGGCGTCCGCAAACAACTCTCATGCAATTTGAACATACTAACCAAGGCACAAATTTCTCGCCATCAATAAGCTGCCAAATATATCAGGAGACAAGCGCCTCTGCATCTTTTGTCGGGAAAGATTGATTTATTTTTTGCCCGCTCTTTTTGAGTATCGAAGTTTTGTGCCGCTTTTAATGAGTTTAACGAGATCATTAGCCAAACCCGACACCTTAACAATTCTGTGAACAATAGTAATTGCACAAAGCGAACCGCTTTATTCACGTTCAATTCACAAGGGATAGTGAAGAATGGACGGCGGCAAGTTGAACGGGATCCCACAGTGCCGCAACGAAGCGAAAAATCACATAAGCGGTGGCAAATTCGCTTAGCGAAACGCCTGGAAGGGTTCCCAATTGCGCGCGCCAATGGCCTCTTGAACGTCAAGAGCACACCCTCGCTCGCGAGGCCGGCATCACAGTGTTGATAATAAATAAACTAAGTAGTTAAAAATATAAACAAACTGATCACAACTGCTATTGTTTCCGTTTAGCCTTTGGATAATAAAAAATACCTTTTTTCAATATCGATTACAAGCATTTCTTAGATTATTTAATATCGTTTTGTTGAGCGGCTTCCGCTTAATGACGAAATAAAAAGCCTGAAAATGGTTTCCCTCTCCAGCTATCGGAGAAGCTGTTTGGCGTTTTAATCCCAATGTTGATGATTCGTGCGTGGATGTATAGATCTCTTTCTTGATAATAAAACCACTTAAGAACCTCGCATAAAGGGCGGAATTCTTAAGTTTTTATCGGCTCAGCCAATCAAAACCTCTTGAGTTCACAAGATGAAGGCTGCTATTGTCAAGTGATTTTAATAGGTTAAACTGCATACCAAAACCTTATGAGTACTCAAATGCCATTCAAGGCAATTTAAATCGTTTGAACGTAAAACCACATGGGCAGTTGAGTGTTGTACGCGGCCTGAGTAACGTGTTGCGTAAGACGTCGTTATGGCAAGATCAAATATTTGGCTTTTGACTGTGGTAGTGTTCCTTACTTTTCCAATTCTTTCAAAGTCACATTGGTGGTAAGTATACTAAGGCACGTTTCTTCAAAAAGAAAATAACTTTAAATCTAAAAAGATTGTTCTAGGGGTCACTTATTAAACCTTATACACAGATTAGTCAAATAGCAGCTTGATATTGAATCTACTTAAATGCTAAGAAATTGAGCTGTTTAATGTCTTTGTACTTTTCCTACATACAGGTTTATGTCCCAAGTTTATGCTTTAGGTGCCAAAATCATGTGTAATAATATTGCGGGTCTGGTGAATTATCAACGACAGCTCTGCAGAGAAAATCCAGCTGTGATGGTCAGCATTGGAAAAGGAGCAAAACTTGGCGTAGAGGAATGTCAAAATCAATTTAAAGACCAGAGATGGAATTGCTCCACTGTCGCCCGAGATGTAAGCGTGTTCGGAAAGGTTACGAGAAAAGGTGGGCATAGTTCTTCATAAGAATAGACAACGAGGTACTTTAGTTTCGGTACTTTAAAAGAGTTTAATGAAGTTGTAATTCCACATGATACCTCTTGAATTTTCAACAAGTAATTCTGTATTTGCATGTATCAAATTGAGAGGTTATCAGAGTTCCAAGATGTGAACGAAAGCCTATCACAACTGTTTTCAAAGAAGCCCTTCTTAAAAGCGTTATCGATACCTCCAATTGAATTCATACCCATAAGAGTTTTTCGGGACTCTCAACCAATTGATTTATACAACGGGGCTTGTTTTAAGCTTCAGTGCATTTACTAATCACTCCAATTTTCTCGTTGTCTTTCCTTTTAAAACAGCGAGTCGCGAAAGTGCGTTCGTCTACGCCATTTCTTCGGCTGGGGTTGTTCACGAAGTCACCCGAGCTTGTAGTCGTGGCGAACTTCCAGATTGCAGTTGTGACAAGAATAAAAAAGGGAAGAGTCGGAAGGGATTCGAATGGGGTGGATGCAGCGACAATATTGCGTACGGCCTGAAATTCGCGAAGTTATTCGTGGACTCCCGAGAGCAAGAGCGAGACGCGAGGGCTAAAATGAATCTACACAACAACTTCATAGGCAGAAGGGTATGTGTAAAAATCATTGATTTTTCCTCTCAGGTATGCGAAACCTTTTAACCCTGGCAACTGACTGTGAATTCGTAATGAAAGCGGATGTGACAAGCTAAGAATACATTTTTAGATGCTTTTTTTTTTTTTGTAAAATAAAGTTTTCTCAACGCAAACATGGCAAAGCACAGTTAGCAAAGGACATGATATCGTTTAAAACCATGTCGAGTTTTGGGCCCATTTCCATGTTTAGCGATACATAATTGTTCCATTCTTTTTGTGACTTCACCCAAACAATAACTTTCAATGATACGCGTTGATTTTGAAAAATTAATCTCCTGAATACTTTTTGGATGAACGCAAAAAGTGATCCTTTTTTTCCATATATGCACAAAGAGTTTATGCCCATTCACGGCGATTCGGCAATATATCTATACGATATTAATTGAAAGCGTCGGCGTTTCAGTATCCGTTTTAAAATATGCTCTCATGTCTGTCGACATGACCTAAATTGTCTCGAAGATTGTTTGTATACAAAGCAACACAGGAAAAGCGTACAGACTTCGCATGACTTCGGATATTTTTACTACCTTTTGATATTTTTATGTACAACCTGAGCGGCCGCCAAGCACTTTAAGGGACTTCCTGGCGGGCTGTTCTTTGCAAGTTCGAGCTGAACTTCTCAAAATGTTCATGATTACGACTGAAATAGAAACCGAGAAATCTTGATTGATCAAGACTATAACACAATGGTTTTTCGGAAAATCTGTGTGTCAGATAATTAGTTTGTCAAAATGTTGTTGCACTTTAGCACGGTCATTCGATTAGCAAAAAATCTCCGCGATTTGTAAAACTTTTACTGAACCATTCAAACACTTTCATGCTTGCCAAAACCGCAACCCCCTGCTGGCAGTTATGGAAGCTCAAACTGTCAGACGTTCGGTCGGAATTTACTACAGGTGCATTGAAAGAGTGATTCTGTTATGCAAGTAATTTAGTTGCCAATGTGCGTGTTCAGTTCTTTACGTTTGTGGCTAAATTATCAAAGACCCTGCGAATATCAAGAACTTGACCAAGGGAATACTCTAGAAGAGGAAAAAGATTCTCGCGAAATCTATACTTTGCTTACAAAAATCACTTAAAACAAGTGGAAGAGAAAATAGAATTTCCCTGCTTTCACGGTCCCGGTGAGGACCTTCCCAGACGTGGTTTATACAAGGAAACTCCGCCAATTTAATAATATAAATTCCCTAAAACACTTTTTTAAGTAGGCTTTTATCAGAAGAAATAGAATCATTATCTGATATTCCGGAGTTACTCTTCGCTTCTCATGTCAAATCTTATAGCTACTGAATATCCGCCTTCCGTGAATAGGCTTCGAGTATCAACTTGTTGAGGTCAACTTTCAAGAGCCTTTTTTGTTTATATTTCCTGTTTTCCCTATTGGAAACATTTTAGAAAATTAAAACCGCAGGCGTTTTCTAAACGAAATCAGATATTGAATATTGTCTTTATGATAGAATTGAATTCCTTCACGTCTTAAAAATCCATGCTTTAAGGGCAGAATTTCTCTTGTTTATCTGTGAGTTGCTTATTTTAGAGCAGAACTTGACGCTTAACGTTCCGGAAGTGTTACAAATCACCAGCTCTAATCATAAAAGCAACGTTTGTTTGCAAGAATGATCGCTTCGCTCATAAACCGCAAATATTAGTCATCGATCTCTGTTTGTTTGGTGGTTTCTAAATGGCGTTTGTTTGTTTGGATATCCCTTACGCAACTTGTCTTTAAAGCATGATTGAAGTCTTTTGTTTTTGCAAACTGGCCTATAATTGGATATGATTAAATTTTCAGACTTTCCGTGTTTTTTCTTGGGTAGACTTTACTCCCTCGTTTTGCGTGCTTCGACAGTAAAATGTAGCGTCTAAAATGCTCTATGTAACTGTCAGAAAACCGTTAAGAACGTTTTATGCTTTGATACAGGCTACCTTCTTTCTAACAAGTATCGGAGGTTTTATAGGGAACCTCTAATAAAACTAGAAAATAACTTTAAAGCACAAAACATAATGTTTACAATTGAGATTGTTTGAAATGTTTTCCACTGAAAGGGTTTGTATCCTAAATAACTGAATTTTCAAAATGCTTGTTTCCCGGGCGCTGCCACCTTGAATAAAAATGCTCACAAACAAATGCTTTTTGTGCGAAAATAAAACTGAGGGCAACCGTCATACGGCACAATTATCATTCAAGATGGCGGCGCCCGGAAATTTTGAAACTGAAAATAAGGATTCTAAATTTCCTTTTTATTAATACAATGTAAACCCTGTTTTAAAAGAAATTGGCGAACAAATTTGATTGAAAACGTACTATTTTTTTTGGGTTAGAAATTAGACAGAATGGAGGTTCCCTTAACTTGATCATTCCGATTTGTGGCTAAGCTTAGCTCAATTTACCTTTATATGAGCTGTTTGTACACCATTAATTGAATGACTAACAGCTTAAGGTGCAATGTCATGTGCTTAACATGTTTGGAGTTTGGCGTCGTGTAACAAATAAAGGTGAATTAAAGGCCATTAAGACAGTACGTCGTCACATTTCTTTGTTTCGACAGTCTCTGGTACTTGAAAAGTTGAAGAAAAAGAATTGAGGAAATTTTAAAGAAAAGCCTTATGATAACGAAATTTAAGGATTTTCAACATTTGGGAATTTGAAAAAAAATCTTGGCGCAATCCTCCGTTCTAAGTGGTTGTTTGCAGATGGCAATTCAAGGGAAGTTCAACGTTAATTACATAGATGTCTAGGACGACATCCGAGGGAGGAAATGGGATTAGAAGCTCGACACTTGATCATTGTTAACCTCACATTGCATTAACAACAGGATTTTGGTTAATTTCCAAAATCTCATAAACAAGAACTCTTAGAGGCGATCTCCAGAAAGTGAATGGAATTACCTGCCCAGAGTAACATACGAAGTAAAGGGCTCAAAGTAGCCCTTACTCTGGCCTGTTGAGCTGAGGCAAGTTCACTTCCAGCGTATCAACTCGCAAATATCAAACCACTCTAAACAAACGAAACGAAGACGAGGAAAAAAAAACCTTCCCTCAAAAATTTAACCCTGTGAAAATAGAAAGAGCCCGGTGAACGTTGGTCTCAAACAACATCAGTCTCGTTTCTCGTTCCTCGTAAACTCTTTCGCCAACGGCATTAATACAGCTTGACTTTAAACGCCGTAAGGCTGCTTTGAAAGTAAAATATCCTCCAGGCCTCAGTTGATCAGAGGCCTGATAACTTTATCCAGTGGATAAGTCACTATCCAGAGAATAAAATGTACTTCACATCAAAGTTTGGCCAAGGATTTAGCTTAAATACCTTTACTTAGATGTGCTTCGGTTACCCGCTAACAAATACTGGAATCTTTGCATAAATTAAAACTGTCGGATCGTGATTATCCACTGGAGTAAAGTTGCGCGGCCTTCGAACAACTGCGGCTAGGAGCACAAAGTCTCTTGTTACGAGCACACTAATACTTCCACGTACACCTGCGTAATCATCGAAAAAATAGATCTTATCAAACACCAGGATCGTTTTTGAAAGAGTTATTTTATTTAGAAACACTTACGGACGGTGCTTACTAATTCAAAGATATTTTTATGAATTTGCAGGAAAATCAGATATTTAACTAACAAGTGTTAGTGAAATCCAAAAAGAAAATTGGGCGTAACCACGTATTTTTCAAAGTTAAGTAATCAACAATATTGGTAAAGCGCTTTAAAATACAAAGCAATGTATGGCGTTCTTTTCGAAATGGAAGCTTAATTATTTGTGAAAAATGCATTGTTACCCCAAAATTTCCTTTTGGATACCGAAAGCACTCGCTGAGTTCTGCTTTCTCCGCATAGTTTTAAACCGCGCATAATATCCCTATATTAGTAAGCACCACCCATAGGAAACCAGAGTATTTCGAGATGCACAGAACGTATGCGCAATAACAATAATAGGCACCGTCCTTAAGAGTTTAACATTTTCTGAATTTGAAGGCATGCTCCAGACAAATTGTAAAGGTATTCTCGTTTTGAGCTATTCTCGAACTTGAAGCTACAACAGAACTCAGACTGTTCAACAACCTATCTAACTATATCTTCGATAGTTACGCAACCTAATGCTTGACAGTATGTTTTTACGTGGAATGCCGAAGGCATAGCACGTCTTAAAACCGGTCTGGTTTCTTTTTCTTGGTAGTCACAAATGTGCATACCCCACGGATATTGAATTAATCTCCGATAGAGTGCATTTACATTTATTCCTTCCAGTAAGTCAAAACTTCCCTATCCCGAGGAGAACTCATATTCTTTACCAACCTTCATAATTATCTGCGAGCGCGTTAGACCACTCGGCCACCCTAACACACTTCCGTTTATCTTGATGAAAGCAAAGATTTAGTGTGGAATCTTTCCGCCCGCCGTGATTGGTTCAGTATTAAACTATTCGATAAAGTGGACAGATGCTTTTTCTTTGAGAATGGCAAGCTTTAAAGGTAAGGATAATGTTCTACGTTATTTCTAGATCTTGCCTCGTACTTGTGTGTACCATTGTGAACATTATTTTGCATACAACGAATACTTCATTAGAAGTATTTTGCATAGAACGAATAGTCCAATATTTCTTGGGAACCAGTTGGTTCGCCGTTTTGACGTAGAAAGAAAATACGAAAATAGATTTCAACGACCAAACAAGATAAAAAATGAAATCAAGTTTAAAAAACCGAATTAGCTATCGCCGTCACGGGGACGGTCCCACATCCAAGTACTAACCTCATTCGGAGGAGCTTAACTTTAACTGACAGGTAGACTAGCATCAACGATTGTGATCTTTGTGTTAAATTGTCGAACTTTATAACACTTGAAAGAAAAAAAAGGAAACTAACAAAAACGCGGTGTCTTGCCGTAATTTTGTCACAGGTGCATCCTTTGTTTCGGGAGCTGTTAGTATTAAACACGCAAGGTAACTTGATGACAGGCGGCCGGTAAAATCGATGTCACTTTCGTTTTTGCGATTTTACTTGTACGACCAAAAGTACGATAAATAAAATTGAACTCTGATTGAACGTAACAAAAATCTCCCGAAATGTTTTTCGCTGATGGCAAATTGTTTTATTCTCGATCGACACTTCCTAGAAGTTCCTTCTGCTCTCCTTAAAAAACTACATATTAATATTTATATACTTTTGCGTCAATATTTGTTTTGCATAAAGCAAGCTAGCAAAATCTGTACCTTGCTTAGTTCGCATTTTTGAGCGTTAAAATAGAATTTTTGGTCGTATGTTCCTGACCGTAAGTCGCATATTTTGACGTCCCCCATTCAGATACTAACCCCGCTGGAAATAGTTTAACTTTAGAAACATTGGTTTTGGAAAGCTGTCAGCAGCTCAGAGTGTACGCTTAAGCTTGTGGTGAAAAAGAAGTTGTAAATGATCAACATGTCAGCCTTGAAGCCAGCTCGAGTGTACAATCATGACGAACTTTTGTAGTTTCTGAGAACTATTTACTACTTGTAGCTTTTGTTGAGTTTTGAACCATGAAAGAGAGAGTTTTGGCGATCTAAAACCGGACTGGACTACTGGATTTAAGCTTTTTTCTTAACGAGTTATTGTGGAACGTTTGGTAACAAGTTACTCTAATACTGAAATCAAGATTATGAAATTGTAAAGTTAGAACTTTGGACTGGACTATAGAACACGCAATTACGGAATTTTTAGATTTTTGAGCATTGAGAGAGTAGAGTACAGATGTTGTCTTCTTGTCTTCGCCACAGCAGATTTAAACAGTTTGCAAGGAACTAAACCAGGATTACGGAACCGGACTTCGAATGCAGGGCCCGGTTGTTCGAAAGCCGATTATGTTTTCAACTTTTCGGTGACAATTTCCTTTGCTTATTTTTGTTTTTCAAGATTGAATATCAGCCTTGAACAGCATTTGGGAGTAGAGAATAAAACTCGTTTTAAAACTTGGCTTTTGAACAACTGGCCCAGGATGATAAGTTGTTGAACTGTGATTTGTAATAAGTTTTTCGGATGATTTAAGGCTGATCATGTAATTTTTGGATGAATGGAGTTAAGGAAACAGGTAAAACTGCAGGATTTGAATAAAGTCTCCTTCCAAAAAATAAATAAATAAAAAATCCCGTATCCTGATAACCTGCTAATAGGGCTTCGTTGTTTGCATTTGCAAATTTAGTAACATTAATAACGAGTTTTTACAACAAACAACTTCAAGTTATATTATAGATTTATCTTTCTGGTAATCTCTCGCCATTTTCTGAAGTTAATTTACCTGTACTTGAAGTTGACTATAACTGGACAACTTGTGTTAACTGTTTGCGCATTCCACGGATACGCCCACGTAGGCGTCTTGTTTAATTAATTAACGATAAGAAAACCTTTATTTTTTTGTCCATAGGCAGTAAAAACTCACACTATACTCGACTGTAAGTGCCACGGCGTTTCGGGTTCTTGCCAAGTCAAAACGTGTTGGAGAATCATGACCGCGTTCGACGTTGTCGGAGAATATTTGCGCCAAAGATATCATAATGGAGTCCTCGTGACGGTTGATCAAAGCGGAAACGAACTCGTGGTGGCGGAAGCCATGTTACCAGTAAAGCCCCCACGTGACGACCTCGTGTTCTTGGAGGAATCCCCAGATTACTGCGTCCCCAACACTAACACGGGCTCGCTTGGCACCACGGGACGATATTGCAACAAGACCAGCCTTGGACACGGGAGCTGTGGGGTTTTGTGCTGCGGACGAGGGTTCAACACCATTCAAGTCGAGGAGGAGTTCAAATGCGGCTGCAAGTTTCAGTGGTGTTGTCACGTGAAGTGCGACACGTGTCGGAGAACTGTTGACAAACACATATGCAAATCACCTGAAGATAACGATCAATTTAAAGACAGCAGTTCACAGGTTTCATCGGATTCCGTCGCCGTCAAGCAGAGTAACAATCATAACACAGCCTCAAAGAGATCCGGTAACAGAAGAGACAGACGTAAGAAGGAGAGAAAGAACAGGAATAATCACAAAAGAGGATCACCCAGCCCCGCTAGTAACAGTGTTGGTGGTGGTGACGGAGGTATCAAGAAATTGAGGTAAAACTGCGAAGGACAGAATTACATGACGCGGTCATCCAACTGAGGAGCAGACTTTTCGCAGTTCATTGTACGGTTGACAAGGAAACTGCCAGAAAACGGGTCAGCCTTAGTTAGCTGACCTATATACACTCACATTGGAAGATGTTGAACTGGATTCTAAGTTAATTAACTGTTTGTCAATTTTCTCGACGAAACGTTTATTTTTTATTGAAAAATATGTGAAGCGTTTGTTTAAGAGCTCGTTTCAGTGCTCATCTAGAGAGCTCACGCATAGATGGATAAGTGACAGTAGGTGCGGGGGAATTCGTAGTACTAGTCGGTTTAAATCGTTCAGAATCTGTAATATAAATTTAGACGCACTCAAATAAGTTTAAAGTCCGTTCGTCTGATAAATTGGCAACTATTTCCTTGCCTGAAAGACGATCCTTTCCGGCAGGGTCGTTCGAGCAACGGAGTCGAACAAGTTCTTAAAATGTTTATTTACGTAGATAATTACTGTTAATTACTGAGCGGTTACAAACCAAACAAAGCTAGCTTGTGTTGGCCAATCACAACAGACGATCAATGGACCTCTTAAGCTTGTACGTTTTGTTTTCCCATTTCAGACCACGTGATGTTCTCAAGGGAATTTTCCTTTTGTTTTTTTCATAAGTTATGCGTACATATTCACGTGCATAGAACGACATTTGAAAGAAAGCTTTCCCTAGAGTAACATCACGTGGTCTGAAATGGGAAAACAAAATGTACAAGCTAAAGAGGTCTATTGAGCCAGTCATGATGACTCAAGCTAATACGTGCAGCCCACTCAAAAGCGCGGGAAAATGGATTCTGTTGGATGACAGTGTGGAGTGAGATTTTTAAGCCAATCAGATCACTTTGCCAAGAAATGTGAAATCTAATGCAATCAGAAAATTACCCATCAGTGTGTACCATTTCGATAGAGGCCCATCTTGGTTCACCATGATATTTACCAAGGTGAACTAGTTTATTTATATGTGTATTTGTAAAAAATATAACCTAAAGAGCTCAAAGAGAAATTAGCATCGATATCAGTGTCGGGGGCTCACAGTTACGAGTGTTCAGCTTCACGCTTAGTTTATTCCTCGAAACACGAGTAGCGGGGCTATTTTAGAAGGACATTTCTAGCGGCGTTAAGACACAGGCACGTTTATTCAAGCAAATAACCTTCTTTTGCACTGGAAGACGAAAACAGCAATCTTTTTTCAAACACATTTCATGCACAGAGAGACATAGGACAACGATTTTACGCAATCAAATTGTTTTTTTCACTGAGAGACGAAAAGAAACGTACCAAGCTTGCAACGAGATTGCTTTCTCGCCAGGTCATTGTTTTGTGACGATCGGATCCCATAACTAAAAATCGCCTCGTGTATACTCCTGTTCTTGCGTGAGTTTGAAGCATAGCACGTGTTGTAGACGAATGTCACGGTAGACAGCGAACACTTGTAGGAACGATCGAAGTTTGTTGAGGAGCACGTGTTTTCAGCTCAGTAAGAATAGCCCTTTTGGCAGATACGGCGCCCATTCTGATTTCTATTGTTTCGAAAGATATTATGGGATGCTCAGGGGCAAATTAATTAACAAATTGATGTCAGTTTTTCATGCGTCTCTCCTGCTATTGATCATGAATTTCGTCATAACATTGTCAAAGTAGCTGTGGATCCACGAGACGATAGCCGAGTGGATCCGCAGACTACTTTGACAATATTATGACGAAATTCATTGTCAATAACAGAACAGACGCATGAAAAACTGACATCAATTTGTTTTTACAATAAAAATCTTGGCGCAATCCTCCGTTCTAAGTGGTTGTTTGCAGATGGCAAAGAAAGTTCAACGTCAATTGCATAGATGTCTAGGCGGACATCCGAGGGAGAAAATGGGATTAGAAGCTCGACACTTGACCATTGTTAACCTCACATTGCATTAACAACAGGATTTTGGTTAATTTCCAAAATCTCATAAACAAGAACTCTTAGAGGCGATCTCCAGAAAGTGAATGGAATT
>NC_090872.1:9361526-9376526 GCF_036669935.1 Montipora foliosa
CAGATTACTGCGTCCCCAACACTAACACGGGCTCGCTTGGCACCACGGGACGATATTGCAACAAGACCAGCCTTGGACACGGGAGCTGTGGGGTTTTGTGCTGCGGACGAGGGTTCAACACCATTCAAGTCGAGGAGGAGTTCAAATGCGGCTGCAAGTTTCAGTGGTGTTGTCACGTGAAGTGCGACACGTGTCGGAGAACTGTTGACAAACACATATGCAAATCACCTGAAGATAACGACCAATTTAAAGACAGCAATTCACAGGTTTCATCGGATTCCGTCGCCGTCAAGCAGAGTAACAATCATAACACAGCCTCAAAGAGATCCGGTAACAGAAGAGACAGACGTAAGAAGGAGTGAAAGAACAGGAATAATCACAAAAGAGGATCACCCAGCCCCGCTAGTAACAGTGTTGGTGGTGGTGACGGAGGTATCGAGAAATTGAGGTAAAACTGCGAAGGACAGAATTACATGACGCGGTCATCCAACTGAGGAGCAGACTTTTCGCAGTTCATTGTACGGTGGACAAGGAAACTGCCAGAAAACGGGTCAGCCTTAGTTAGCTGACCTATATACACCCACATTGGAAGATGTTGAACTGGATTCTAAGTTAATTAACTGTTTGTCAATTTTCTCGACAAAACGTTTATTTTTTATTGAAAAATATATGAAGCGTTTGTTTAAGAGCTCGTTTCAGTGCTCATCTAGAGAGCTCACGCATAGATGGATAAGTGACAGTAGGTGCGGGGGAATTCGTAGTACTAGTCGGTTTAAATCGTTCAGAATCTGTAATATAAATTTAGACGCACTCAAATAAGTTTAAAGTCCGTTCGTCTGATAAATTGGCAACTATTTCCTTGCCTGAAAGACGATCCTTTCCAACGGGGTCGTTCGAGCAACGGAGTCGAACAAGTTCTTAAAATGTTTATTTACGTAGATAATTACTGTTAATTACTGAGCGGTTACAAACCAACCAAAGCTAGCTTGTGTTGGCCAATCACAACAGACGATCAATTGAGCCAATCATGACTCAAGCTAATACGTGCAGCCCGCTCAAAAGCGCGGGAAAATGGATTCTGTTGGATGACAGTGTGGAGTGAGATTTTTAAGCCAATCAGATCACTTAGCCAAGAAATGTGAAATCTAATGCAATCAGAAAATTACCCATCAGTGTGTACCATTTCGATAGAGGCCCATCTTGGTTCACCATGTTATTTATCAAGGTGAACTAGATGGGCCTCTATCGAAATGGTACACACTGATGGGTAATTTTCTGATTGCATTAGATTTCACATTTCTTGGCTAAGTGATCTGATTGGCTTAAAAATCTCACTCCACACTGAACTAGTTTATTTATATGTGTATTTGTAAAAAATAAAACCTAAAAAGCTCAAAGAGAAATTAGCATCGATATCAGTGTCGGGGGCTCACAATTACGAGTGTCCAGCTTCACGCTTAGTTTATTCCTCGAAACACGAGTAACGGGGCTATTTTAGAAGGACATTTCTAGCGGCGTTAAGACACAGGCACGTTTATTCAAGCAAATAACCTTCTTTTGCACTGGAAGACGAAAAGAGCAATCTTTTTTCAAACACATTTCATGCACAGAGAGACATAGGACAACGATTTTACGCAATCAAATTGTTTTTTTCACTGAGAGACGAAAAGAAACGTACCAAGCTTGCAACGAGATTGCTTCCTCGCCAGGTCATTGTTTTGTGACAAACGGATCCTATAACTAAAAATTGCCTCGTGTATACTCCTGTTCTTGCGTGAGTTTGAACCATAGCACTTGTTGTAGACGAATGTCACGGTAGACAGCGAACACTTGTAGGAACGATCAAAGTTTGTTGAGGAGTACGTGTTTTCAGCTCGGTAAGAATAGACCTTTTGGCAGATACGGCGGCCATTCTGATTTCTATTGTTTTGAAAGATATTATGGGATGCTCACGGGCAAATTAATTAACAAATTGATGTCAGTTTTTCATGCGTCTGTCCTGCTATTGATCATGAATTTCGTCATAACATTGTCAAAGTAGCTGTGGATCCACGAGACGATAGCCGAGTGGATCCGCAGACTACTTTGACAATATTATGACGAAATTCATTGTCAATAACAGAACAGACGCATGAAAAACTGACATCAATTTGTTTTTACAATAACAAAAAGGCAGAGGGGTCAAAATTAAGTCAAAGCACGAGAAGAAAGTGAGACAAAAATGCGAGAAACTTCAATCTGACGCGAGCAATATCGCGTCATTATCGCATAAATTATAGATTTATGTGTCTGTCCGCTTATTGACAATAAAAATTAGCCAATGAGCGCGCGAGATTTTTGGCAGTCATTGCAAAAAAAAGGAAATTGCCCTCTGGGCATCCCATAATAGCTAAATCAAGAAATCAAGATGGCCGCTGTATCTGCAAAAAGGTCTATTCTCGAACTTGGATTTGAATTCAAAATGTAGTTTATTTTGATATGGTCGTAAAATTGTCATTAGTATTCTTTGTATTTTTTTTTGTTTTGTTTTGTTTTTTTTGCTTACAACCGTCACTGAATATTTCGTTAAAGCACTTGTCCCCTTTTTGTTTAGTCTTCCTATTATTTTAACAACTAAAAGCATTGTCCACATTAGCACCTCACCTGCAGTCTGGAACGGAGCTATCTCTCAGATAGATGTGCAAAAACATATCAACCAGGAAAGACATCTTTTTCAACCTCTCGTACATACGTCACAGCCGTCAATTTTGTTTTAAACAAATTAAATATAGGACACTTTTGGAAATTTACAGTTTGGAGGTAAAATTATTAGGTGCTCTTGTCCTCCACTTGGTCATTTCGATGTTTTGAAGAAAATGGAGAACTTTAAATAAATGTGCAGGGCGTCAGGAGCCATTGCTTTTTGTTTTGTTTTTTGCCGTCTTTGTTTTCGTCCAAGTCGTTGTTTTAAGGTTGCCTTTTATTATCGACGCTAGAGTAATCATAAAAAGCACTCATAAACGCATTTATTTTTTCATTAGCGTTTTTGTTCCACAATAGATCTGCCATCAAATTCTTTCGTTCGTCCACCAGCAATTGCACATTTCTCCATTGTTGTCCGTAACAAGAAGTTGATTGCAAACCACGAAAAGCCGGTGAAAAGCTGCTTTTATTCTACCCGTAATATCTTCTCCCCCGCCAATAGACGAGTTCACGCTCTTGATTGCATCATGGGTAATCAGGGCAAAGTGGCGGGAAAATGTTTGTATGGAAATTCAAAGCAAAATATACTGTACATGACTCTACTTTATAAACCTGCGCCTTCATAAACCAAACAAATAAGTTATTCATGATATTCAAGATGTGCAATTTAGGGTATTTTTATTTTCCAAAACAGAAGATATATGCTCAAAGGTGCGACAGAATAAAGTTGGAGGAAATGGATATAAATTGTAGAAATTATTTTCTTAAACAAAGTTTTGCCATACATTTCCTGTCATTCCAAATGCACAAAATTACAGAAAATGTATGGAGACAAAAAAGCACTGTTTAGGAATTCCAAAGAATATATACAGAATCCAGTTCATCTCAGTTGTGAACTTGAACTTATTTGTTTGGTTTATGAAGGCAAAGATCTAAAAAAGTAGAGTTTATTTTGTTTTGAATTTCCATACAAACCTTTGAATTTCCCGCCATGTTGCCCTGATTACCCATGGTGCACTCAAGAGCGTGAAGTCATCTATTCTTCCAAGTTCGTCACTATGATATCAATGAACTATGCAAATACGTCAAGTCGATAGCAATATCATGAAGGATGCATGTGCGACTGAAGGCCGGCGATAGTGAATCTTATGACATTCCCAGTTGCTTCACATAATCCGTCTTACAAACTTAAGGTTGACTTCATTATTTCCTTCATATATTAGAAAATGTCTACCACTACTGCATTTTCCATTGAGCCAAATATCTTTTGAGTCATTTTAGCCCATGATATCTTCTCTCAAATGGCTAAGAAACGTTCGGCGAAACTTTGCGAAAAAAGGTTGGTTCACTGGAAAATGCACTAAGGGTAGACATTTCCTGATATATTCCCTTAAGCCTGGTTTACACAGCAACATAATCAGGCATAAATATAAGCATGCTCTCACTTGTTGCATAAAACAGAGCGCAGTTAGCGTATAGGTATCCCAAGCTCACGGAGAATCGTTGTTGCGTAACAGAAATTTTTATAAGAGTTTGTGTTATGTAGGGCATTAAAACAGAAATAAAAATACATCAGAACTTCTTACTTTGCCTCAACGTCTTATTTATGGTATGTTCTTAGCATTTCTGGCCGTTTCACCGCGATTCTAGAGGGTTCTAGCTCTACCGTTGCTCTCTCATGGAAAACCTACAACCCACTAGAATCACGCTAAAATGGCCAAAAAATAAGAATAATAATAATACTTTATTTCTATAGGCCTGCATCTTCTAAACTCCATCCAAATGTTTCCTCGTTTACTAACCGAGGAACGAAGAAAGGGAAGGAGCTTTATTTAAGTGTGTAGTCGTTCTAGCGCTGGAGCATCAATTAAGGGCTATGAAAGTCAAATGTTGGTTTTTGAGGAGAGGGGAAAACCGGAGTACCCGGTGAAAAACCTCTCGATCGATGCAGAGTAGAGAACCAACAAAGTCAACCCACATATGACTCCGAGTCTGGGAATCGAACCCGGGCCACATTGGTGGGAGGCGAGTGCTCTCACCACTGCGCTATCCCTGCACCCCGAAATTTTTCATTTTTTGCATGTTAGCTTAGATTAATTTAAACCGTTTGTCTTTCAAATTAAAAAACATTCTGTAGGTGAAAAAAAATTAGAGACACATTAAAAAAAAACTTTTAGAAATTATTTCTAACCTTATCTGGAAACTCTGAATAAGAAGATTTCATCGTCCCGTTTTTTAAAAAAAGACATTATATTTTGATTTTAAGGCTCAAAGAAATATCTTATATCGTTGCTATGGTAACGTTATTTCGGAGGAAAATGTGATGTGAGAACTCTATGATAAATACTTAATACCCTCGCCAAATTTCGTCTTGATATGATTACCCTAACTGTACCTAAGGACAGAATATGTTTATTTGATTGAAAAAAGGAGAGACTATTTCGAGCCTACTTAAGTCTGTTCAAATATAAGTGCTACACGGCCAACGTTTGCAAAAACGTAATCCTTCCTTGTACTCAACAGATATCCTGCGATATACGTAATTTTGTGTGTCGCCGAGAAAAATGGTAGTTTTTCCAGCATTTTTTCCCAATAAACGTAGAGAAATTGTGCTTTGTCATCAATGTGTTGAATAGTTACTGTAAAACAACTATCCTGATGCTCAATCTTGCGGAATATATATCGTCTGATTTTAGGCGATATTCCGCGCGATTTCGCAGGATAATAGTTAAATATCTGTCATACCTACGATACGCTTTTGCCCCCCGGGAAAATGAACTCGAACTCCAACCTGAACAGAGAGCTGACAATCAAACTCAAAATAGAAATCCTTACGCAGTAGATAAACTACCTATCGAACAAATCCACATCTGAACCCTCTTTTCCTCGATGAAATGTTGGATAGAGTTTGCTTTTGATTAAACATCACGCCAAACAATTCTACTAGACGAACAAATGAATAAGAGATTACGCGGTTTTCTCGGGCTTTTTCAAAAATCTTGTACCCAGAAGGGAGTCACGTTTCGAACATAGGCTTCCCGCTCTATTTCCAGCAAGGATGGCGGATGAACAGAGGCTCATGTTTTGCGACGAAACAACCTGAGATCCAGAAAGGAAAAACGCTCTTGGCGGTACTGTTGGCTCATGATACAAAGCTGGCTTTCCTCACTTGACCAGTCTTGGAACAATCAGTTCTAACGTGTTAGAACAAGGTTTAAATTTAGCGCAAACTTGCATCGGTCGCTCGTTTTGTTTTAAAAATGTTAGGGCCGATTTACACGGTACGACTTTGTCGCATGCAACAACGGCTTACGACAGGCCCACGACATGATTTACGATCGTTGTGTACGTCAGAAAAAATGTCGTAGCATTTTAAAACATGTTTTAAAACGCTGCGACAATCGTAAGTCACGTCGTAGGCCTGTCGTGAGCTTGTCGCATGCGGCAAAATCGTATCGTGTAAATCGGCCCTTAGATAGTGTGATGTCTCTATCTCAAAATACACATTGAGCATTAGGAGAATATGACGAAAGGGACTCAACCCCTATATTTTTGGCCCTATTCCGATGAAGAGTGTTTGAAATTTATCACTACATGTGTGTCAGACTCCGCGGTTAGTTTAACCAAGACACCTCATTGATCAGTTTAAGTGAAAGTGGATTTAACTGTCATGGTAACGACACAGGCTCCCCAAGCTGAAAATACGGGTGTGTGCGACAGCTTATGTATATAGAGAATTGTATGGGAAAATCACCGAGCGTAAAATAATTGTGTAAATATCTATCTCCTTTGAAGTAAAGTTTTCCTACCTCAAATGTGTGACGAACTTGTCTCTTGTGCCGAGTTTAGAGCCATTCTGACGCCGTTTAGTGAAGTTATCCGGAAACCGTTACTAAAAGAATAGGAAGGCCGACCACCGGGTAGTCAACAACGGCCGCTCGCAAGGGCTCTCGCAAGGTGGTTTCACCTTCAACTCTGATTGGGCCATTTGAATTTGACCGCGCGCTGGCAACACGACCCTCCAATCAGAGTTGAGGGTGAAACCAGCTTGCGAGCGGCCGTTGTTGACTGCACGGTCACAAGCCTTTGAGGAAAGCCGAAGAGGTGAATTTTAAGGCAAAGTTTTCGTTCTTCATGAGTCTTTCGGCCGCCGAAACACACGTATTTGGAGTGAAATTTATTGGGCTTTATGGAACTGTCGTTTTTATTGCGATTCGGGACTTTTCCTGTTGAGGAGAAAACGATTTGTGGAGTGAGGTCTGGCCAGCGATGGATGGAGTGGTCAGCCTTCCTATTCTTTTAGTAAAGGGTTTCTGGATAACTTCACTAAACGGCATCAGAATGGCTCTAAACTCGGCACAAGAGACAAGTTCGTCACACATTTGAGGTAAGAAAACTTTATTTCAAATGAGATAGTTATTTACACAATTTTTTTTACGATTTTCCCATACAATTCTCTATATACACAAGCTGTCCCATGCACCACGTATTTTCAGCTTGGGGAGCCTGTGGTAACGACAGATAAAAATAACCTCCGCAGCAAGGGCGTGATCTAAAAATAAATTTCAAATATTTACCATGGGGTACAGCTGGGATTTTCTCTCCAAATTCATAATTCCGGAGGGTTAATTTCTGGGGACGGTAGCGTGAGACGGTACGGAGTAAGGATGGCACAGTCGGTTAGTGTGCGGCACGTGTGCTAGCACGTTTTTAGAGACGTGGGTCAGTCACGCCTTCTGGTCTTCAAGTTTAAGAAATTTAATTGGAATAAAGGAGCTGAAAGCTTTTTAGCATTGATTATGAACCCAACCGTAATTATGCATTCTCGTGGGGAAAAAAATGTGTTTTGTCAAAAAAATCTACAAAAAAAAGAACTCGAAAAAAATTCAAAAAATTCCATTTCCATTTCCATTTCATTTGTAGAATGTTCTAAGGAGTAATTATACTGGAAGTAAAAATAAGTTTGGTGGGCAATAGGCCAAGTTCACTCTTAGGGTCAACAGTTGTAGAAATATTTGGAACAGTTCCCTGTTTTGGATAAAAGAAACGTTAATTGATGTGTTGTCATTTCGTTATGTTTGGCCTATTTGGAGCCGAGTTTCAGCCGTTCCCTTGTTTTATGTGATCTTGAAACTGGAAGTGTATAATTTAAATCCTTTCCCACAGAGACATTTAGTCATCCATTAAACATTTTTCGTCCAGTTTTTGTCGAAAGATTTTCAGTTTGTGAAATTGCTGTTTTCGCCTTGTCTGATAAAGCAAAAATACTTTATTATATTTTTATATACTTTTTCAATTGTAATAAATAAACGCATTAAAACTGATTAGGCGTTTTCTTCTGTGGGATTTCTGCATCCCCTTGATAGTCTATGAACTAAAGTATTCAGTACAATTTAATTAAGATTCGCAATTTGTTAAGAATTACTTTGTCTTTCTCTTTTTGTTCCTTATTCTTCTCGGCAAAGTTTTGCAAGTGATTACGTTCTTTTCTAATATGCTGATAGATTATAAAATGTCAAATTTATCCTTACCTTATCATAACTATTGCCAGCAACCAATCAAACCTATCTATACTATAAAAAACTGCATTAATTTTGTGAAAGCTAGTTGGTCAAAAATGAAGTTAGTTGGGATTGAAGAAAGTTGAAGTTTGTAACACCCGTGTAACATTCAATTCTATGAATAAATTACAATTTTTAGTCCTGCAGTTGGTGTTGTTTCTTTACCAGAATACCTCGACTCAGCCAAGCGAGAAGAGACCTCGCAGAACCCGACTGAAACATCTCATCGGTTGGTCCATTTCCGCTACGCCCTCGAGAAAGAAGAATTTGGCTAAAAACTCTTATTGCGTTGCGTACACTAGAAAATAAATCAATAAATTATCACCTCGGTAACTCTTACATAATGCCTTGAAGTGCTTTGTATTTCACATTCTTATACTACTTTACGTTTCAAAAACACAGCTTTTGAAAGAAATCACTTTTGAAAGGGAATCAATGGCAAAAGCGTATATGATAAACAAGTGATTTTGAGAGCGAACTAACTGCGAGTGTTTTTAACTATTCTAGGGTGTGAACACTTGATATCCACTTCATGTCAGGGTCGTAAAAACTCAATTAATGTCATTGCGTGGCATAGGGATGAATTATTGCTTTCGAACGCACCACTCAACTGTGAGAAATTTAAGTAGCACGAACACCGAGTTTCGGCTAGACCAGACGGAGCTTTTACGAGGGTATATCCAACATGTCTAGTCAAGCGTTTTGTCTTTTTGTATCTACTTTGCTCCTGTTTCCAATCTCTACCGCTTCTCATTGGTGGTAAGTTCGTCTGTCGCGTGTCTTTTTTTTATTTTCACCTGTCCGGAAATCAATCAGTTGGTGGGGTACTCAATTTTGTTTCGCCGACTGAAGATTTTCATTTGCATGAGATCAGTTTGATTTTGTGCTTCTTTCTTTTGGATCAATGCTATAGGTTCATGTCAGAATTGTACATGTTTGGCGCTCAACTCATGTGCAACGTAGCTGACTTGCCTGGGCATCAGCAGCAACTTTGTCAACAAAATCCCGACGTTGTGGTTAGTGTTGGAAAGGGTGCTGAACTCGGAGTTCAAGAATGCCAAAAACAGATGCAAAATGAGATGTGGAACTGTTCTACCGATTCTAAAGATGCCAGCGTGTTTGGTAAAGTTACGCGAAAAGGTAAACTGAGGAATTAGTTTGGCATCTTTCTAATTACAGATAATTATAACATACGAGATGGCCTTTTGTATTGAAATAAATGTCAATTGCTTCACGGCAGCTGAAGCATACAAGAAGGTCACGTTCACAGCTGAGCTAAGGACACGAAACCTCTTTGTTTGGGATATGACTTTAATTATTTGAATTTCTCTTCAAACAACCCGATCACAATTCAAAGGTGGGAGATATTTTGGTTTTGAAGCTCTAAAAACTTTGGTATTTCTTTACTTTTCAGCTACACGAGAGAGTGCGTTTGTCTATGCTATTTCTTCAGCAGGGGTGGTGCATGAAGTTACCCGAGCTTGCCGTCGGGGAGAGCTTAGAGATTGCTATGAGTGTGATTCGAGTCCTAGGTTTGTTAACAGTAACGATAGCTTTCAGTGGAATGGATGCCACGAACACCTTGCTTATGGTACAAAATTTGCAAAATTATTTGTGGACTCTCGGGAAAAGGGAAGAGACGCTAGGGCAAAAATTAATCTACATAACAACCGAGTTGGACGAAGAGTAAGTATAAAACCTTTTATATAATCAAAACGTGCGTTATTCTCGATTTACATATGTTGGATTTGGTTGGTTTGTGGTAAAGAATGTAAAGAATAAAGGACTCTTAAGGCTGCCCTGAAGACATGCATGCGGAAATGCGTTCTTACCACCACGTCGATGATCGGAAGAATGGTCCCGAATTCTTCTCCACCAATGGTCTTGGAACTCCGGCGTCGTTGTGTTGATATTTGACCGATTACTTTCAGATCAAAGCATCATACGTTTTGAACAAACCTTAAACTTCTCCTTTGCTATTTCTAACGGACAGGGAAGCCTCGGTGAACCTGCGTAATGTTACGACTAAACAATGCAGTATACACAACAAATCTATTAGCTCTCGTTTTCCTCACAGTGCTTGTATAGAAGCATTTGAAGAGTTTTAAGGTAATTTAAACTGACCCGGTTTTGATGTTAATTCAAAGTTTGTCGTATTTTTTGTCTTTTATTAGCTTAAGCATTTTATAAATTCAACCTGCTCATTGGCTTTGATCAAAGACACGTTTACAAACTAAAGATTTTTATTGCATTAAGCTGTATTCTTTCGTAGATTACGATACATAATGCCTCATAAGACTGAAAACAACTTTCTCAAAACAAACTCTCAAATTAAGAGCTTGTTGTAGAAGTAATTTGAAATTTTCTACTTATAGAACTGGTCATTAAAAAAGGCCTTTGGCGTTTTGGATATATTGTTCGTGTAATTGGACTTAAAAATGCCTATCCAACTATAAACCGAAAATTTCGATGATATCATAAAACTACGATTAACTTTCTAACTTTCATTTCATATTTTAAAATATTTAATGGGTCCATACTATAACCATTTTGACAATCAAGTGTTGATGCTAGTCCTGTGTGAAAGAGTTGGAATGTAGCTAAAAAAGTTACGATTGAAAGACCTTAGTAACATTTCGACACTCCTGTCTGGCGTCCGTATCAGACGTCATTCAAAGATATCTCAAGAGCCTTTTGCATTTATTTCAGCTTGAATAGTAATGGAATTTGAAAACAAACGATCAGTGGTGGCTTTCTACCGGTTAAGTTTCTTAAAAGCTGATGGGTTGCGTTTTGTGCACACCCAAAGAAAACTGAGTTGGAGCATGGATTCACCACTGTGCATAGATGCAGATTCTTAACTTTTTTTCTTGTTTTCACTGACGGGATGGAAGCGAGGAAAGAAAACAACGAGAAACATGTGAAGAACTCGGAAAAGCCATGCCTTCCCACGAGTTCCATTCGAGCGGACCGAAAAATCCAATATAAAACAACGTAAAGGAGTGATTATGTAACACTATTGATGTACTACGGCAATTTAGCTTTTAAAAGTGAGACCAAAATAGACACATATGCCGCATTGCTGTCTATCTTAAACCTAACGTCCGGTGAAGACACGTGACGTCCTCCCCACCAGTTCGCTGGCCTGGTGTCTATTGCTTGAACCAGCCGTCGTATTAAAACTTGTTTTTATCCTAAACTATACCAAAAGGGACTTGATCTTGTGCTCTTTATCCTGTTAATTACAAAAGGAATTTTTACGCAACACCAGGCATCATAGAATTGTGTTAGAGGTGGGCGATTTCGTAAGTCTATAAATATTAAGATATATATATATATATATGTTACAGATACATTTTCAGACGTCATTGGTATATCCCGTTTTTGTGCCAAGCCAACATATTGTTCCTATTAGGAACCAAGCTCTATTTCTAAACTAACTTGATCTCCATGGAAACACAAAAGTCAGCATAACTTGCTGGTTTATAATTAATACTAAAGTGACCTAGAATTTTCTTAATTATTGCCTCCATCGTTTCCTATATCAATTGAAAGTGAATCAAATTTTTCACAAGTTTGACTGAATCACCAGACTCGTTGAGCTAATTTAATATAGCTCAAGTTCTACACTACGTCATCATACCTGCCCTCAAGGCGTGGGCTGCTACGTCTCGAAGGAAGAACAAGCACAGGTATGACGTAATCATTGGAATATTCTGCTGAAGGAAAAGATATAAGTTAACACGATCATTTACTAAAAAGGCTCTGGCTGTGCGCCAAGGGCGGGAACCATTAGGTGCATTGAGAGCGCGCAATGCAATTCGATGCGCGGTTGAACTCATTTGAACTCACAGACTGAACGACTTAGGCGTCTACTAAGGTGCTGAACTCACAAAACGGCATTTGCCTCACAGAACGGAAGCGCGTGTCTTGCAATATTTTTAACCCCAGAAAACACGAGAAGCGGAAGAAAAACATACAATATTTTAAAAGCTTTTTAATGGGAATTCAGTTGGTAGCCCGGGGGTGAATGATTACTTTCTGAACCTCAACGGGGGGCACGAATTGTCACGAGGTGAATTCCATGAATGTTAAAAGTTTTTGAGAGAAAAATTTTGGCACCGGTGTGTTTACAGTTATATGTATATATATATATTGATTAATTCCCCGCCATCTAGCATTTGTATTACCGGATCGTTACTCATAGCGGCTGATGCATAAGGGTTATTGCGTGGAGCTGCATGTATTTCCTACAGTCCAAAACTGACTTCACAAGTTCCGTCTACTTAAAGACCATTACCGTAACAGCATGCGGTCTATCAGTTGAAAGAAAAAATTAGATTCTGGTCTGCTTTGCAAAGTTGTATTCAGTTTACTCTGGTTATATGAGTTTGAAAATATCGTATAAGCTCGAAAGGCCTTATGTTTTTAATGGAGCACGACTCCAACACATTCTTTCCAGTTGTGCGTTTATCGTTCGGTATTCGAATAACTAGAAAAGCGGACAAAGGCTTCTAAGTTTAACATATTTAACTAACAGAGGACTGGTACTTATCCATCCCCAATTTTAAAATACATGCTCGCGATTTCTGAATTTCGTTTTATCGACGTTATTTCAACATGCCAGAAATCCAGTCTACTTTGATCAGCTATCGCTAATTTAGTGACTTCGTATTTAAAATGCATAATTTAGGTAGTTGTGGTCAAACGACATTTTTTGCTTTAAAGAATATTCTGGGTCGAATTTCCTGTGTTCTCGGTTTGCGGATTTGAAGGAAAAGGAACAAAATAGCAACTTTAACTAAATATTTCAGGTATGGGTACCGTACGTAGTATGTGGTTAGTTAAGATCCTCTGTTTGAGGGTCTCTTTGGAAAAATCAAATTACGTTGGGTTTCCCATGTCTACTCGGGCTTTCCAGGGAAAATGCCCAAGATTAAATTTCGGCTTCGTTTTTTCTTTTTTTTTTTTTTGCGTTCATTCACAAGTCGCGCTCAAGCTTGTAAAGCGCATGCATGTAGTTAATCGAATCTTAAACGGGGCACGGTTGAGCTGTAGCACGATTTTGCAATGGCTGATTCATTTTTGCAGCACATGCGCGAACTTTAAGCCAACGCGCATACGTGGCATTGAACGAAAATAATCTTGTCGAAAGCATAATTAATATGTTGAAAGTAAGCACGAATATGGTGTCTAATACGCTCAAACCACATAAAAATGCACAAACCGTTCGCGGCAGACTCATCCTAAAAGGGAGATCAGTTTTAGACCGTAAATTTATGAGTAAAGATAACAAAAATCATTGCCATCATTCTAATCTAAATAATAAATGATAACGTAGCCGACATCTCTACCACATTTCTTTGTCTTTGTTTTTCATTTGACGATCAAGGTCAGCTGGAAAGCCCGGCCGAGTTTACGCAGATATGCATCTAGTCATCTAGTTTCATCTGCAACCTGTTTCCCGTTCCACATCAGTTAGAAACTTCATCAACAAAGTCGATCGAATTCTTATTTTGCGTATACTTAAGTATGCTTTTGATCCTGATTCAACTAACAGAGGTTCTCATCAATGAGTGTTAAAAACTTGCCGGACATTCAAGGTGCATTCGATTGACCGTATTCTGGAATAGGAATATATGGAATCGAAGTTAGAAATCCTTCGTTTTTGCGGAGATTAATATTAAAATTGTCAAACGCCTGCTAAAATGCTTTTTTAACATATCTTTATCTTCCTTATTGCTTCAAAACGCCAGACGTATACCGTTTCCTATTCTTATTCCGGAATAGGGTCAATCGAACGAAGCTTCAGTGATTTCACTACGTTGACCAGCTACCGCTCATGTGGTGACTTCGTAAATTAAATGCGTAATTTAGGTTTTTGTGGTAAAACTACATCTGCTGTAAAGAGTATTTATTTGGTCGAGTTTCCTGTGTTCTCAAGAACTCCCGGTTTGCGGATTGGAAGAAAATGAAACCAAAAAGGGACTTTCGCTAGAATGTTTTCCGTTATGGGTACCGAAAGTAGTTTGTGGTTAGTTTAGTTTCCTTGTTTGAGAGTCTCTTCAGAAACTGATCAAATTGAGTTGGGTTTCCCATGTTGTTTATCTACCACCATTTTCCCGTTACACCGTCAGTTAGAACTTTATCAACAAAGTCGGTCGCATTCGCATTTTGCGTACATAAGGATGTTGGCGGTTTCTCTGGACAATTTGCTAAAAAGGCTCCTTAAGCTGGGAAATTGCCTGCTTTGGGCTAATTCTTGGTTTTGATTTTTTAGAAACTTCGTCAACAAAGTCGGTCGCATTCGTATTTTGCGTACTTAAAGTGCTACTGTGACCAAAAACTCAATTTCTATTTTCTTTGGATTTCAAAACTATATTAACTAAACACTAAGTGACCCAAGTTTTAATCCTTGATTCAAAGACACCAGTTTATTTTAACTGGAATTTTCCTATGTAATTATCCGCCATGACCAACTTTAAAATCTTGAGAGAGCTGGATCGAGGAGAAAATGACGTCAAAGAATGCAACGCGTGTGTACGCGAATGAATTAATATGCAGCACGGGAGTTTCGGGCTTTCAGACTTTTAAACTCGTGTTTTTGCTGCGTTTGCACGCTGAAATTTTAAGCTTGTGAGTAAATGACGTCAATTTTTCCCAGATCCATCCACCACAAGTGGCGGACCTTGAAATCCAAAACTTACACTCAAAGTAAACAGCATTCGGATAAAAATGAAAACTCAAATTTTTTTCC
>NC_090872.1:9381526-9404026 GCF_036669935.1 Montipora foliosa
GGGGGGGGGGGGGGGGGGGGGGGTTGAAGAACATATTGTCGCTTTTTCAAATCAGTATAATATTTATTGAATAACATTTAACTGAATAAGCCTTCTGCCGTTTAATGGCCTAAGGATTTAGTCACTGTGCATAGAGTTATAGAAATGCCATCAGGGGCGTAACGGAATGAAATTTTATCCACGATTTGTCGTCTTGAAGGTGTCAATCTTCACTTGTTATGGCTATAAAGGCTCATACCAGAAAAGAACAGCGGATTTTAAACATATTGTACAAGAGTGAAAATTCTTTTAAAGATATCAATAGATTGCTTAGAAACGAATGCAAAGCCTGGGCATTCGCCAAATATTATTAGGAATAAAACCAAGAAGGCTCGTATTGACGTGTCGTTTAACTTATATTATAAATGTCTAGACCCCTCTCAAAATCCTCCGTCCCCCCACCCCCCCCCCTCCCCCACTTTGTACTTTCAGCGCCTTAGAAAAATGGTTTCACTTTCAGCCAACGATTTCAATTTTTTTAACTGCCAGCAGTCGTGTTTGCAGCTACAGCTGGGGTTTTATAAAATGTGTTTGATCTGATCATCCCAGGTTAGCATTTCATCAATATGAACCCCCAATAACTTAGTAGCTTTGAAGGTTTATGTTCAATTGGCCAATCATCCATCTTTAAATTCATGAATTTAGCTTTTGTCAAGTTTTGCCGAGAACTATAACTAGTTTTGGAGGTATTGCTACTTAATTTCTTTGTCTTAAGCCAATCATGTACTGCAGCTAAATAAGGAACATTCAATTGTGAATACATCTTCATGAGCCATAGTTTTATATATACGAATCAGCGGCAAACATACCAGGTGATGTATGTTGTAGACATTTTGGGAAATAGTTTACATAAATTATAAACAGAAACGGCCCAAGTATAGAACCCTAGGGAATGCTACATGATACATATTGTTCTGTGGATAAGACTCCATTTACGTAACTAAAGATCTTTGTGTTTTATCAATCAAATATGATTTAAGCAACTAAAGAGCATTGCCATTGACACCGTAACAAGAAAAATATTCCAGTCTCCAACACTTGACTGTTTCAGTAATATCACATATAGAATTTGAGATGTATGGACTACAAAGCTTTAGAAGTCTGCTAGAAATATTCTCCAATCCGCAACTTACCGAGGGTTTGAGTTTAGTGATCAGGCTGTAAATGTACCCTTCACTTACATGGCGAAAATAAAAATTTGAGTCAGCTCTATTTAAAAAGTCCTCTGGTTGAAAAGCAGTGTCTGGAATACCAGATGCCAGTTTACTACCTAGGGAACAAAAGTGGTGATTCATTTGCTCAGCTATATCTTGCTTTTCTGTAAAATCTTTGCCCTCATAAACAAGTTCATTTATAACTGTCACTTTACAATTGCGTCCCAGGGAACTATTTGTTACCTTCCAAGTTTCTTTAAGATTGCCACTATGCTTCTTTATACTCTCACTAAAGAAGTTAGTCCTGGCTTCCCTAATACTAGCGTTTATGTCGTTCCGTGTCTTTTTACAATCATTCCACATGATTTGATGAGAATTCTGCTTGACTGCTTGCTTTTTTAGAAAATCACACTTTCTCATCTTCTGCCTCAGTTCGGATGATATCCATGGTGAAGATTTACTTTCACTTTTCTTTTCCTTATCGGGGCATGTTTATTCGCAATTTCCAGAAATAGAGATTTCCAAACTTCCCACATCTCGTTCGGGTCATCCAAAAGAGAAGCAAGATGGAAAGGTGTCTCTTTTACCGACGTTAAATAAAGTGATAGGTGTTACAATTAAACCCACCGGGAACTCGGAAAAATCCGAGCCCCAGATGGGATTCGAACCCGCAACCCCCCGTGATCTAGTACGGATGCTCTAACCACTGAGCTACTGGAGACTCTATGCTGAGCAAGGATGAAATGTGGGTATTTGACTCGAGCTGCATCGCGCAGCCACAGAGTCAAATATCGACTGACAGCATAGCTCATAACTGCATCGCGCAGTCACATTGAAAGCATCATTTGAACGATGCGGCCAACCAACCATAAAAGTGACCGAATGTGGGAGAATGTTTAACACATATTAAATGAAAGGTGTGGTTAGAGCATCCGTACTAGATCACGGAGGGTCGTGGGTTCGAATCCCATCAGGGGCTCGGATTTTTCCAAGTTCCCAAAGGGTTCAATTGTAACAACTTTCATTTCATTTCATGCACTACTCGTGCTCTGATTGGCTCACTCAATCTCGGTTATCATCTCATATATCTTAGTTTGACCTTATATGGTAAATGATTGCGCTAAGCTTTGCTAAGCTGGAATTAATTTCGCCGGAAAGCAACATTTGTCTCTGAATAAAGCAAAAACCCCGTTTTTATGCAAAGTTTGGATTAATTCCGACTTTTAGAAGTACGTGAAAAGGTAAGAAATGTTTTTGTGATGAGCCTGGGTCTGTCTGACCACCAATTACACAACATCGCATCTTCATCAAGTTTTTTCGATTTCGCTCGGATTTTCTCGCTTTCTTTGTTCGTATTTCGTACTTTCAAACTTTTGGAGTTTAAGGAATTTAATAAAACAATTATTCCATTCGCACTTGTTGGATATATAGAGGATATTACATGGCCGCGCGGGGATACGAATTTTATCTTCGAGTGCTGCAAGTATCTCTCTCGAGTGAGAGAAGGGAACGAGTGAGAGATACTTTCAGCACGAGAAGATAAAATTCGTATCCCCAAGCGGCCATGTAATGTTCTGTTTATTATATAGATATTGATGAAATGTCTAGATTTAAAACAACTTGTTTTATTCATTTTCGAAATGATGAAAAAGTGTTCACCAACCGCTAAACCACGCATGTTGTGTAACATGAAACAAGATATGAAAGTTATGAAAAACAAATCATGATAATGTCAAATTTTGCAATAAAAATATTAATGTAGCAGAGAAGAATTATGTTAAAGCACAAAAGTATCTTACAATGAAGAGAAAGCTCGCGTTTTATCGGCTAATCGTGTTAGTTACCATGACAACACCTATATTCTCACATGTGAAAGATAAAAATGATATGTTCACTGCGCGCGGTAAAGATATGATTTTTTTAGTAAAAGGAGAAATCCTGGTATTTCATCAATATCTATATAATAAAGACTGGTTATAGCCAACTCGGCGCTACGCCCATCGTTGGCTATTTACCATCTCATATCCAACGCGCGCTCATGGAATAATTGTTAAATATCTGGCAAGCAAATCGCCTTGTCTCGCAATCAAGAACTGAATTGCCAAGGGCGTAGCCCTACGAGGTCGGACCGAAGGAGCTGTGCAGCTGGCTAGGCTCTCGGCCCCTGAACACGACCCATACATGACTTCGGAGTACAGCACCACAGCCGGATCCCTAGGGGGGTGGGGGGGGGAGGAGACTGCAGTGTGGGAGATAGTAGGTAAATTATTGTAGTGTTTGGCTGGAAAGGCCGCATTTTGCAAATAATCAACCCGAAAATAACTCGGTCTATAAAAAAAAAACGCAGTGACGGTAATATATCGACCTCGTACCTTAATAGTTACGGCAGCCCGCCAGAATGAACCTATTGCAAGTGGAAACATTGAGAATTGTATAATTAAAATCCTTTCTCACGAAGACATTTAGTCATCCATTAAGCATTTGCCGTCCAGTTTTTGTTGAAAGGGTTTTTGTGAAATTGCCTTTTTCGCCTTCGCTGAGAAAGCAAGAATTCTTTATTATATTTTGATATCTTTTTTCAATGATAAACGCATTAAAACTGGTAATACGATTTCTTCTGTGCAATTACTGCATCCCCTTGATAGTCCACAAGTCTATTAACTAAAGTATTCTTTAATTTCAATTAAGGTTTTCAATTTGTTAAGAGTTACTTTGTCTTCCTCTTTGCGTTCCTTATTTTTCTCAGCAAATTTTTTTGTAGTTTCTTAATAGCGGAGCTCCGCGCAAGAAATTTTGGTTTTATAGCCGCGTCGAGCCACAGAAAGAGCGCGAAAAATTAAGCCTCGTTTATGCTCAGGAGTGAGTGTCTGACCTGACTGAAGCCTGCGATCCAATCAACAACCATTCCCTGGTCAGCGGTGAACTGAAAAAAAAACAGCTGACCTCGATAAGGTCACGTGATACTGGTTAGCGGATACCTTCTTTTGACAGGTGTCAATTGACCATAACATTGATGTCTAGTATCAAAGATGTATGCTGTAAACTAGCTAGAGTCTGCTAGAGTGTCAACTGGAATATTGCCTCCTGGATGAGCTCTAAACTTGAGCCCGTGATATGGTTACCTGATACCTGTCACATTGACATACATGGAGGGGCGGACGGACGTACGGTCGAACGGCAACCAAAACCACATTTTCTCGCATCGATGGGTTACCATATTTTCTTAACTATGGTGATATTAATATTCACGGGAACTAATCAAATCCATCTATACTGTAAAAAAAAAACACCATTTGTGAAAGCTAGTTAGTTTAAGATGGAGTTAGTTGAGGTTGAATAAACTTAAAGTTTGTAATTCCCGTCTAACATTCTATGAAGAAATTACAATTTTTAGCCGTGCCGACGGTATTGTTTATTTACCAGAATACATGTACCTCGACTCCGCCAAGCGAGTAGAGATCTCGCAGAACTTCCTTAAACACAAAAGTGGATGTCGCAAGTCTCAAGTTAGATGCGTGAGTCCAACGAATTTGAACAATTTGTTCTTATTTCGGAAAAAAAGAGAGTGCATCCGAAAGATTTCAAAAAAAAAATTGCCTGATCTATTTTTAAAAAAGATCGAATGACGAGAGGGTAAAAAATATCCATAGGCGCACAAAACAAGTCAATAAACTATCACCTTGGTAACGCTTGCATAATGCCTTGAAGTGCTTTGTATTTCACATTTTCATACCACTTACGTTTCAAAAACTCAGCTTTTGAAAGAAATCACTTTTGAAAGGGAATCAATGGCAAAAGCGTATATGCTAAACAAGTGATTTTGAGAGCGAACTAACTGCAAGTGTTTATAAGTATAGTTGAGTGGGAACAATTGATACCCACTTCATGTCAGGGTCGTAAAAGCTCAATTAATGTCATGCCGTGGCATAGGAATGAATTATTGCTTTCGAACGCACCACTCAACTGTGAGAAATTTAAGTAGCACGAACACCGAGTTTCGGCTAGACTGAGACAGTGCTTTTACAGGGGAATATCCAACATGTCTAGTCAGGCGTTTTGTCTTTTTATATTTGCCTTGCTCCTGCTTCCAATCTTTACTTCTTCTCACTGGTGGTAAGTTCGTCCGTCACGTGTCTTCTTTTTTTCACATGTCGGGAAATTAATCAGTTGGTGTGTGATTTGATTTTGTGCTTTTCTTTTGGATCAATGCTATTCTTAGGTTCATGTCACAATTATACATGTATAGCACTCAGTTCATGTGCGACGTAGCTAACTTGCCTGGGCATCAGCAGCAACTTTGTCAACAAAATCCCGACGTTGTAGTTAGTGTTGGAAAGGGTGCTCAACTCGCAGTTCAAGAATGCCAAAACCAGATGGAAAATGAGATGTGGAACTGTTCTACCGATTCTAAAGATGCCAGCGTGTTTGGTAAAGTTACGCGAAAAGGTAAACAAAGGAAATTTTGGTATCTCTCTAATTACAGCTAATTATAACATACGAGATGGCTTTTTGTGTTGAAATGAATGTCAATCGCTTCACGGCAGCTAAAGCATACAACAAGGTCACGTTCACAGCTGAGCTAAGGACACGAAACCTCTTTGTTTGGGATATGACTTTAATTATTTGAATTTCTCTTTAAACAACCCGATCACAATTCAAAGGTGGGAAATATTGGGGCTTTGGAGCTCTAAAAACTTTGGTATTTCTTTACTTTTCAGCTACACGAGAGAGTGCGTTTGTCTATGCTATTTCTTCAGCAGGGGTGGTGCATGAAGTTACCCGAGCTTGTCGTCGGGGAGAGCTTAGACATTGCTATGAGTGTGATACGAGTCCTGGTTTTGTTAACAATAACGATAGCTATCAGTGGAATGGATGTGGCGACCACCTTGCTTATGGTACAAAATTTGCAAAATTATTTGTGGACTCTCTGGAAAAGGGAAGAGACGCTAGGGCAAAAATTAATCTACATAACAACCGACTTGGACGAAGAGTAAGTACAAAACCTTTTATATAATCAAAACGTGACTGTGTTATTCTCGATTTACATATGTTGGATTTGGTTGGTTTGTGGTAAAGAATGTAAAGACTAAAGAACTCTTAAGGCTGCCTTGAAAACATGCATGCTGAAACTCGTTCTCTTAACTTACCACGAAGTCGATCGGCAGAATGGTCCCGAATTCGTCTCCACCAATGGTCGTAGAACTTCGACGTCCTGTGTTGCTCTGTGACTGATTATTTTCAGAACAAAGCATTACACGTTTTGAACAAACCTTAAATTTCTTTTTTTTTTGCTATTTCTAACGGACAAGGCAACCTCGCTGACCCTGTGCATTTTTACGACTAAAGAGTACAATTTACACAACAAACCTATTAGGCTCTCGTTTTCCTCACAGTGCTTATATAGAGGCATTTGAAGAGTTTTAAGGTAATGAAAACTGAGCCGGTTTGATATTTCTTCAAAGAGTTTGTCGTATCTTTTGTCTTTTATTAGCTTATTAAAGCATTTTATAAATTTAACCTGCTCAATGGCTTTGATCAAAGACTCGTTTACAAACTAAATCTGATTACCGCATTAGGCTGAATTATTTCCAAGATTACGATATGTAATGCCTAATAAGATTGAAAACAAATTTCTCAAAAACAAACTTTCAAATTAAGAGCTTGTTGTGGAAGTAATTTGATATTATCTTCTTATAGAACTGGTCAATAAAAACGGTCTTTGGCGTTTTGGATATATTGTTTGTGTAGCTGGACTTAAAGATATATATCCATCCTACGGAACTGCGATTATCTTTCTAATTTTCATTTCATATTTTAAAGTCTTTAACGGGTTCATACTGCAAATCGGACGTACCGTAGTTTGATGCTACTCAGGTGTGAAAGAATGTAGCTCAAAAAGTTACGATTCAAAGACCTCAGAAACATTTCGACACTCATGTCTGGCGTCCTTATCAGAGGCGATCTAAAGATATCTCAAGAGTCCTTTACCATTCATTTTAGCTTGAATAGGTAATGGCATTTGAAAACAAGCGATCAGTGGTCGCTTTCTACCGGTTAAGTTTCTTAAACGCTGATGGGTTGCGTTTTATGCACGTCCAAAGAAAGCTGAACTGGAACGTGAACTCACTGTGCATAGATGCAGATTCTTAACTTTTTTTCTTGCTTTCACTGATGAAAGAGAGGCGAAAGAAGACGACGAGAAACATTCGAAATATTCGGAAAAGGCATGCAGTTCCATTCGAGCGAACCGAAAAACCCAATATAAAACAAGGTAAAGGAGTCATTATGTAACACTACTGATGTACTACGGCAATTTAGCTTTTAAAAGGGAGACCAAAATAGACAACGTCGGTGAACACACGTGACCTCCTCCCCACCAACCAGTTCTCTCCCCTGGTGTCTATTGCGTCGCATTAAAACTTTTGTTTATCCTAAACCATTCCAAACGGGATATGATAATGTGCTCTCCTTCCTGTCAGTTATAAACGGAATTTTTACGCAACACCAGGCGTCTGAGAATTTTGTTCGAGATGGGCGATTTCGTAAGTCTATAAGCTGGTTTATTGCGTTCGACAGAACGCAGTTCTAATCCAGACTGAATTGAGATTTTTTGGGACAACCGGTCGATCTTGAGACTCCAAATTGTGCCCCCCACAGAATACACGGGGCAAACACGAATGACATCATAGCCATTGCTATTTGCGACCCTATTTCAGGGGCACCCAATGTCTATTTTCGAAAAATATCTGTTAGGAAGACGATTTGAGATCCAGAATTTTCGGAACGTTTGTTGTAAAATTTCTTGCTTGCCTGCTTCTCCTAGGATTTTCGAACATCTGAAAAATGGTATAATTGCCCATTTTTAACGGATATTTACCCTAAAAAGGTCACCTAGAATTTCGGGAACCTTTTTCCTGGCTGAAATTTTCGGAAAGGTAAGTTTTGATCCTTATAGTTTTCGGATCACTAGAATCCGAACAGACTTTTAGGGGATAAAAATATTCCTATATCTACCGTTTAAATACTAAAATACGTTTAACAATGCTATGTTTAAGTGGTTTTGAACTATATTCTCGTTGAGTCCCCCTGCTATATGGGAAAACTTTGAGCTGTTTTTCACAGCAACGCATTTGTTGAATTTGCAGAGAAAGATGTCTCGGATTAGATCCAAGAAATCGAAAACCCGTTCGGATTTTAGTGTAGTAATTTGTTCCATTTTGCTCGGCAAAAGAGCGCAAAGTAGGAGTGAACTGAATTTGATCTGAAGACACGAGTATTACGTTATGTTTTTCCGTGACTTGACTGTGCGTTTGTATCATAATTTGAAAGTTCTCCAAAAATGAAAGAACAAAAGATACGTGATACAAGTCCCCGATTGATATATGACTTTCAAGCTAAGACACTATTATGCTTTCCTTAATCCCGAGTTTAGTGTATGCCGGCTTCTATGCTGGGCGATTAAATGGCCCGTTTGCGATTCTCTGTTCAGTCCGAAAATTAGCGCCGACAGACAAACGACAGCAACTGCTATAAACTAGTATTTAATGCATTTCGCGTGTTCTGATTGGTTCAACAGGTGAATGAAGGGTGTAGTTTCTAAAGAAACTGTGGTGCTGCATCAGTGGGGAAGTAGTATACATAAATTTGGTTTTATCAACGGAGTTGATGATGTACAGGATGATGTAAATTGACCAACGTACAGAGATTCTAAAAGCTGTCGTTTCGAGCGTTAGCCCTTCGTCGATTCGCTCTGACGAAGAGATAACACTCGAAACGTCAGCTTTTAGAATCTCTGTACGGTGGTCAATTTACATCATCAACTCCGTTGATAAAACCAGATTTCTGATTGGTTCACTCAATCTCGGTTATCGATGCGTTTACAAATGAAACAGCGTTCGTGTAAAGGCTGCCTCCACTTTTTTGGAATTTCCGAGTTCGTGTCTGCCTCCTCGGCTTAACTACTGAATACCCCGCCACTCCAAAAGTGATCTTAAAAAGTGTGGCTACGCGGCGTATAAATACGCAGCTACGCATAAAGCCTAGAACGCAAGCTCTCTCAGACAAAGAGAGAAAGAGAGAGAGCGCTCGCCTGGAACAACGAAGGGCGGTCAACTTCCTACAATTGAAGCAGATAACCGGTCGTGCTAACATTACAAATTGTATGTCTCGTTCTTTCATTCATTCATTGGATGTATACATTCGTTCATTCATTCATTCATTCATTCATTCATTCATTCATTCATTCATTCATTCATTCATTCATTCATTCATTCATTCACTCATTCATTCATTCATTCATTCTTTCTTTCCTTCTTTCTTTCTTTCATTCATTCGTTCGGTTAACGAGATTTTTCAACGAGATCGTGTGAAGAATATAGCGTTCGTTTCAGTGATCAGGCCTACGCACTCTTTTAAAATTTTAGCTTTCATTTTACAGTTCGGTTAACTACACTTTTTAAATAAGCCTAACTGCTCGTTTCAGTAATAAGGCCTAAGCACTCTTTAAAAATTTAAGATTTCATTTCACGGCTCGGTAAACTACGCTTTTCAACGAGATCGTGTGAAGAATATAGCACTCGTTTACTGATTAAGCCTAAGCGCTCGTTTCAGTGATTAAGCCTAAGCCTACATTCTTTTAAAATTTTAGCTTTTATTTTACGAGATCATGTGGAGAAGGGTGGTATACGTAGTAGGCACTGCGTAGCCCGGTAGCCACTTCTTTCCTTACTAACATACTCTAGGGGGAGGGGTGGTAATGACCACTGCGTAGCCGCGTAGCCATCACTTTTCAAGATCCGTTTTGGTGTGGCGGGGTATTCAGCAGTTACCGCCTCCCCTTTAAAGAGGGTTTAACTGCGAAGTTTTTCTGATAATAATTACTTCTACTTTACTTAACAAATAGATTCCATATTGCCGTGCGTCTGTTCAGTAATAGATCCCAGATGACGTCAAAATGTGGTAAGAACAAAAAAGTGGTCACTGATGTTCTTACCACATTTTGACGTCTTCTGTGATCTATTACTGAACAGACCCACGGCAACATGGAATCTATTTGTTTTATATAATAAAGAATTAAACTTTATTCACATAAAAGCTGATGGTGACGTCAATCGTGCGTCTGTCCTCTAATAGATCATAGGCAAGAACCAATCAAAATCCGTGAATAACTTGGGTTATTATATAAATATGAATGGACTTACACTCGCTTTGAACAGGATGCATGCACTCGGAAATGGCCCATTGAAAATGTCAGTCAGCTTCGCTTTGCGAGCAAACTAAGGAAATCTGTGACTTTACTTTCTGGTGATATTATCGCTGAAAGCAGCGACATGATAGTTCCCGGTATAAAAATATACGCAACGCGGTGTGTTTTCAAGATACGAACGTGTCGATGCTTATAATGACCAGTTGATAGTGGAAACGCCTTCGGAATTAACTTTTTCGACAAAAATGCCTGGAAATGTTGCCAATGCGTTGAAAAACGGTGGAAAATCACTGTGAAACATTCAATTGAACAAAATTGTCAACGATCGATGGGAAACGTTGTAAATGCGTTACGAATCATTGGCGAACTCTAGGATGCAGTGTAATGCATTCAAACTGCGTTGAAATGCATTGAAATCTCTCATTAAGCCCGGTTTTCCCTAACAGAATCGCATTTTGACATATCAACCTACCATATTCGAGCGCACTCTCTAATCTACGATTTCTGCTAGTAAGTAATACTAAAGTGGCCTAGAATTTTCTTAATTGTTGCCTCAATGGTTTTCTATGTTTTAAAGTAAATCAAAAATTTTCATAAGTTTGACTCAATTACCATGCCCTAAAGGCATGGGCTACGTCTCGAAGGAAGAAAAAGCACGGGTATAACGTAATCATTGTAATATTCTGTCGACAGAGAAGAAATAAGTCAACACAATCACTGACTGAAGAGGTTTGTACCGTGCGCCGATGGCGGGAAAAATTCGATGCATGAGAGCGCGAAATGCAATTCGGTGCGCGATTGAACTCACTTGAACTCAGGCGTTTACTTAGACGAACTCACAGAAAGGAATTTGTCTCACACAATGAGAGTGCGTGTCTTGCAATATTTTTAACCCTTAGAAAGAACGAGAAACGGAAGGAAAACATACAATGTTTTAAAAGGTTTTTAAGCGACTTCAGTCGGTAGCCCGCGGGTGAATGATTATTTTCTGAAACTCTACGCGGGGGAAGGAGGGTGGGGCACGAAGTGCCACAAGGTTAAAAGTTCGGGGGAGGAAAACTTTGCCTGCGGTGTGCTTACGGTCCATTTTTGATTCATTTTTTCAAAAGACTATAGATTAATTAATTCCCTCCATCTAGCATTTGTATTGCCGGATCGGTACGCAAAGCGGCTGATGCAAAAAGGTTATTGCATGGAGCTGCATGTATGTCATACGTTCTAAACTCACTTCTTCAGTTACTTGTATACGTACTTAAAAACCATTGTGGTAGTAGCATGTGGTCTATAAAAAAAGAAAAGGAAAGGAACTTTATTTAAGTGTCTAATCTTCTAGCGCTGTAGAGCACTAATTAGAAACACTGTAAATTAAAATTAACAAGTTAACGCAAATCAAGTCAAATGTCGGTTTTTGAGCGGAGAGGAGAAAAACGGAGTTCCCGGAGGAAAAAACCTCTCCGTGCATAGTACAGAACCAACACACTTAACTCACATATAACGCCGAGTCTGAGAATCGAACCCGGGTCACATTGTTGAGAGGCGAGTGCTCTCACCACTGCGCCATCCCTGCACCCGAACTCTCACACCAAATTCTCATGACTACCTGATCAAGAAGTCTATTGTACTAGTTGGGAGAATAAGCGTTTCAATTGTGGGAATGAAAGGGTTAATGGCCAATCTCCAATGATTCCAGTCTTGTAGGTCAGTGGTAGAGCATACGGACCGTTAACCGCCGGAATTCTCGATCGTTCAACTCATTTTAATTCGAAACTATCGGATTTTTTCCAAGTATTACCGGCTCACCAGTGAAAAATACATCTCTTTATATACGATTTCTAAGATTGACGTAAGTGGAGCTATGATCCTCGCAGTTATGAACGCAATTTTAGCAATTGATTAGAGAAGGCTGAAAAATTCAGGACTTCAACGGGGCTTGGTTTGAACCCGTGACCTCGCGATGCCGGCACTATTGCTGGAAGCCGAGTCACTTGCGGGTTCAAATTTTCCCGTTACGAATGAATGAATGACTCAATGAACGAAATGGTACACGAAATGAATTATATATCATTCATTTCATATCCACAGTTCAAGATATGATTCATTTCATGTATCATTTCATTCAAAGATTGACTTTCTCCGCAGGCTGTGAAGAATCAGACCGTTCATTTTTGCGTATGTCATGGCCCATCTGCTTCTTGCGTATACATAACTTGTTACGAGAACTTGGCCCACTTTAGCAAGGTTGGATCTTATCTCTTGGAAAAGTACCGCAATGTGGCCAAAGTTACTGTTCATCAGAAAGACAACGAACTTATCTTATCCAACGTAAAACTAGCACTCAAGCCGTCATGTGACGATCTCGTATTCTCCGAGAAATCCCCAGACTATTGCGAACCAAACTCCGTCGCGAGATCGATGGGTACTTCGGGACGATTTTGTAGCAGGACCATATCGGGACCAGGGAGGTGCAAGATCTTATGTTGCGGGCGCGGGTACAACACCGTACAAGTTCGTTTGGAATACAAATGCCGATGCAAAGCTCAGTGGTGCTGCAGAATCCAATGTGACTGGTGTAGAGAGGTTGTTAACAAGTATGTGTGTCGGTGAAGGGTTGTGACTAAAATGCATCCGCCGACCGGAAATCAAGATTTTGTTTCATTTTAGAAAAAGTACATAAATTGTTGCTGACTTTAAACTCATCAAAGAACAACTGAAGAAAAGTAGAACCCAAGTAGAAATAATATTGAGTAAAGACTTTGCGTTAAACTCTAAGTGAAGTTAAATTAGCGAGCTGAAGCTACCAGGTTTGGGACTTATTAATTAAGGTACATATATTTCTTGCCACCCATCACTTAAAAATCTCGAAAGCATTCTCGAACAACTGTAGGCTTAAATGAAAGCGCGTCTGTGCTTAACCCTAGTAATTGTTCAGTTTACTGGTGGCAAGTGAAATATTTGCCTTAATCCAAATTTCAACCAGTACTGATATCCCTGTGTACTCGTTTAGTCAAGGACTCTGTTGGTTATGTATTTGTTACAAGGTGTCCAATCTGATTTATGTGGATCCAATAGCCCATTTCCGAGTTGCTGCATGCCTCAGTTTGAAAGCGAGTCCTGGTGCTCAACCATTCAAATGGAAATGAGTTGCTTATTCTCATGCAAACTGTCAAAATCATTTCCATTTCAATAGTTGAGCACCAAGACTCACTTCGAAACCAAGACAAACAGCAACTGGGAAATGGCCTATTCATTTATCTGCCTTATCTTGTCACCAGTTCTCTCGGCACTGAATTCGAGGAAAAACTGTTTGAACAGCGGGGAAAGAACACATTGTCTCTTTTTCAAATCAATATAATTTTTAAGCAATAGAGGACGGTTTCCGTGCTTACACAGCCTCATCTAAACACGAGGGGGAGTCGAGGGTTTGCATAACTCTCGAGAATTCTCCCAACTCCCCCGAGTGTTTAGATGAGGCTATGCAAACACGGAAAAAAGTCCTTTATCTCTATTGCTTTTATAAAATATTTCTCAAAATTAATTCGACAAATGAAGGAAAATGCTGTTTTTTTTTACTTTTTGATTGAAACAGATTTTCTTGATACACGATCATATCTCCTACCAGCCAATCAAAACGCGCGTCTGACAATACATAACCAATCAAAATTCGTGTGATGTCACAGCCGTGTTAACATACTTTCATCTAAACACAGCTATCGACCAATGAGAGTGCGCGAACTATCCTTATTATTTTATCATTATTGAATAATGTTTAACTGAGTAAGCCTTCTGTCGTTGAACGGCAAAAGCCTTATGTGTGTAACGGTCTAAGGATTTAGTCATTGTGCAAAAAGGAACGGAAAGCCGTCACTGGCGAAAAATAAAGATTAGACTTTAGCCACGATTTGTCATTTTGAAGGTGAAAATCTTTAGTTGTTATGGCTGAAAAGGCTTCTACCAGAAAAGAACAGCGGATTTTAAACATATGGTATACAACAATGAAAATTCATTTTCAAGATATCAATAGATTGCTTACAAATGAATGTAAACCCCAGGCATTTGTGTCTACTTTCTACTAGTAAATGTGTTTATTGTCCTCCCAACTTCGTAGAGCCTTATAAAAATGATTTAACTTTCAACCAAAGATTTCGATTTTAAATGCCAACAATCGCGTTTGCAGCAACCGTTGGTACCGAAAAGCATTGTATGTTTGGTCACTTGGGATTAGTCTTCTAATCTCTGCTCCAGTATCTGCAGAATAAATCGATAGTTTGCGGTCAGCCAAAATCATCATGCCTGATCTCACCCAATAACCCCTGCGCTACAGTGATCGACGGTAGAGAAAAACAAAACCGTTGATTGGAATTTAAAGTTTTACGTCGCCAGTCGCAATAATGTACATGAACACAACGAAATCATGCACCCACAATCCGGCTCTTAGCAGGGAATTGAGATTTGTTGTCAGTGCGAGGAAGAAAATGTTTTTCCCTTCGGAGAGGTGCTTTTGGTTCAATGTCCCTGCTCTCAGAGCCTTGTGAGAAAAATATGCAATATGCAAGTCAACCCCGAACGGGTTAAAACTTGACATTTCTAACTCCTTTTCTTACAATAAGGTGCGAAGAAATTTTAACATTTTCGGCGGTAGACTGGTCAGTCATTAACGTTGTTCAAGGAAAAAGGTTTTTTTTTTCCCGTCGCATGCGTCACTGTTTTCATTATCGGGATAATTGACCAATCTCCTCTCTCCTCCCACGGGAAGCAGGCGGCCAGGTAGACAACATGAGATGGAAGGACGTAATCTTCCGAGATTTAAAGGACATAACAGTCACCTTTAAAGAGGCAGTTGGACTTGCTGGTGATCAGGAAGGCTGGCCAACCATAGCGAAAGCGCTATGTGGTCACCCCACGACTGCACAGGTGATGATGATGAATTGACCAATCAGAGCGCGTGCTTTACTGCGAAATGCGTTTACTATGTAGACAACATTTGTGGAACAAGGCAAGATTCATGTGGCAATTGTAATCTTTGCAATGTAAACTTTCTTAATTTTATACAATTGATTAAAGTAATCATAGGTGATAACGACCAAAGTCTGCCCAGCGCAAATTTAGTTAGGGACCAAGAAAGCGGTTATTCCCGAATTAAGCCGACCACGAGCTATAACTAAACTTTTTGCCAAATTAAGGCCTAGCAAAACTTCCTTTCCTTGGAATAGGCCATTTTACAGTTGTTTGCTCAGCGACCTAGCCTATGAATGGCTGCGAGGCTGCAGGTGACCTTGCATTGATACAGCTCCCACTGCTTTTATCATGTAAATTGTTGTTGTTGTTGTGCTAATTAGTCCATATTAACATTACAATACAAAAGCATGAAGGTTTATATCAAAACAGGGCCACCGGCAGCCTCGCTTCCATTCTTAGGCCAGGTAACTTTGCTACAACTGTAAAATGGTCTATCGCTACAAAGGAGGCCACACGAGTACACAATAGACCATTTTACAGTTGTAGCTAAAATACCTGGCCCAAGAATGGAAGCGAGGCTGCCGGTGACCCTGCTTTGATACAAACTTTTGTGCTTTTGTAATGTTAATGTAGACTAATTAGAATTACAGCAACACAATTTACATGAGAAAAGCCGTGAGGTCTATACAGAAACCCATACGGGTTGAAACGTGTAACGGCCCCTTGTGTGCTGGGAAACAAGCTTCTGAATATTCAATTTGCTAAGTACCATATTTGGAACAACAGCAGAGAAACATTCAACCAATCAGTTCGCAATAACACCGTGACGCAATACCACCAATGTTCTCGTGCTTAATTATCTGGAGCGAGGGGTTTCCAACTATGGTACTTAGCACTGAATATTCGGAAGCTGTGAACGCGCGTTACACGTTTCAACCCTTACGGGTTTCTGGTCTATATCAAAACAAGGTCACCGGCTGCCTCGCAGCCATTCATAGGATAGGTCACTTAGTAAACAACTGTAAAATAGCCTATTGCTTCGGAACAAAAATTTGCGTTCCAAAAAGCAAGATATTATACCATTTATTTGCGTCCACGAAGAACACAAATAGATAATTCAAATAAAGACAGCGGAAAGACCGACGGAAACTTAAGTCATGCGTGATTCTTTCCTCTCGCTCGCGTTGCTCAATTACGGGCGAAGTTTTGTAAAACAGAGACCCGGTTTACACGGGATCGGACAAATTTTTGCACGAACAAAAACTTGCAAAGTTCCACCTTGCGTTCACACGGGACCGATGGAACTGAACGAATTTTTGACCGGCTGCGTGTGAAGGTTTGGGACCTAAAAAAAGCAGGTCAACTTTTTGGCCGCCCGAATCGTGCAAAGTTTTGCATGGTTAGCGCAGTTCAGGCCTGGAATCTAATTACGTTTTTGGTTGCTAAGCAAAAAATGTTGTAAGGTCGTTATTTGTTAAGTTACATTTCGCTCTTTTTAAAATCAAATTTGACATAAAAGAAATTAACAAAAGCACGATACAGATATGAGGAGACGAGCGACAGCTGTCGGGCATCGCTATTTTAGCCGGATTAGCCGGGCAACTGCAATAATACACGTTGTTGCAAATGGCCATTCAGGGTCTCCGATCTTCATTGATCGAGGCAACGTACACATTTGCATTTCTTGGTGAGCTTGTACAGCTTACAAAACAACCGGCCGTGGAAAAAGTCAGTGAACGAGAAAGAAAATATAAAAAAAGTTCAAAACGCATACGAAGGGCCATTGTTTTGCTCATTAAATGCTTTTGTCTAGTCGCATTACAGTTGACCAAGCCGCCGTAAATCTAAGGCCCCTCTAACGGAGTTTAATTAAGCACGAGCACGCAAGTTTTTGAGACGCGGACGGCAACCGGAAGTAAGCTGTTTTCCAATTTAACTTGTCTGTTCACTGCCACCTTTATCTTGATAAGTATCTTTCCTCCATTAGAGATGATTAGCTTAAAAATCTGTGAGACACCACTGTCCTGGCACACCAAATGTCCCGACCGCGTCTGAAAAACGAGTGTGCTTAATTAAGCGTGCAATACGATTCTTTTCCAGATTACGGCTACGGCAACGAAAAAGCCAAAAAGCAGTAATATTATTGGTTAAAAGAGGAAAAAATGATCGTCCTGCCCGTGTGGCACGCAAAACAACGTAAAATGACCAATTTTCAGCTTTTGACGACAACGTGGACAAACAACAGTGAATCTCTCCTACTCCGAGGCTCTCTTTGTCTGAAATCCGTACATACTAATCTGGTCGTAGCATACTTAACCCATATTGCGTAACATAAACAAGCTGGAAACCGGCATCGTGAAACACTTATAATAGCTCAAACTAATAGTTTGAAGTGACGTTTTCCTTCACCGTAGCCGTCGCGGTTTGCCATAGCGATTGCAGTTGCTCAAACTCTCAAAAGTTCCCAGAACGGCAAAACTGGGATAATTGTGTCCGTAAAAATATTCCTAACTGAAGCCAGGCCTTCAAACCGCACGAAAAACGTGACGACCTCTGTGATCGGTTCCTGTTGTTACCCGCCTGTTCGATAACGGCGTCACACATTCTATATCACGTGTTATTCCACAACCGATGCACCAAGAAGGCCCCCAAAGCAATGGTTGTCGTTCCCAAGACCAGTGCCACACCCGCCCTTGATGATTGTTGGGCTGACTGTGGCTTTGGTTCCACGATTAGGTCGGGCGCAGTTGTGGACACTCTGGAGTTGATCTGTTAGAAACAAGACAAACACTGGTTTGAATTGTGAAGTAAGGATGGCATGAACATTAAGGCTGTCACCGGAGAGAGCATTCGAGGGCTGGTTTCCTCACTATCTTTTAGGGTTGAAGAACAAGAACACTCCAGGAAACGTTCACTAAAACAAGAACTTTAAGGACGTTCGCGCCCATTGCTACTGCGCATTTTTTCGCGCATGTCACGCACACGTCATGCATCGCAGACCACGATGGTAAACACGATGCTAAAGGCGCAAACATTTTCCACAAGAATGGAACGTGAAAGCGTGTGGCATCATGGGATAGCTATGGACCCAGGTCTTCTCGGAAATGTCACGCAATGGTGTGACAGTGCCAATATATCATCGCTTTGAGAACTTCGCAGCGATTTTACTCTCTTGAATGCTCGGCGACCCCTAATTTTCTTTCCGTAGATCACTTCCTTTTCTGATTTTGTCCATTTTAACAAAAAAAAAAACAAAATCTGTACGTGAGAAGTTACAAACGTTTCGCCTTTTATGCTCTCGTGCGAACGAAGTTTTCTTTCTTAGACTAATATGTATCGTTTTTCAAGGTCTGTTTCACCTCAGAAAAAGACATCAGCTGCAAAGGTTAATTTAGTTATATTAGTCATGTTGAATTGAGTACGTTTACCTGGCCTAAATTTCACTAATGTAGCTTTTTTTATTGCTGACAGTTGTAAGCTAAGATCGTCTTAAAATAACGCAATCTTCTAAAAGTGCACCTCATGATCTCGAAAACGAGCACGGTGACGCCCTATTTTTTTGGCCATTTTGGCAAAACTAGATCATTACCTTTCTGCGTGGCAAGTTTTGAAAAAATCTGTACATGGGAACATTTTGGGCGCGAACGTCCTTACGGCGGCGAAATACGAGATACAAAAATCCTCAACTTGTCGCGCAACATTGTTTCGTTGCAAGTTTTGGTCAATGTTTCGCGTTTTTCACCTTGCGTGATCAACTTGACCTGCAACAAAAACATTTGTTGCGGCATGAAGAAATGCAGGGCGCTGATTGGTTGATTTGCCAGTACACGAGCACATTTGTTGCGCGACAAGTTGTGACCTTGATGAAAAACGAGCAACAAAGCCAAAATTTGTTGCGCGACAAGTTGATCACGCAAGGTGAAAAACGGGAAACATCGACCAAAACTTGAAACGAAACAATGTTGCGCGCCAAGTTGAGGGTTTTTTGTATCTCGTATTTCGCCGCCTTTAAGGAGGCTCAAAAGGGTTTTTAGCTGCGCGCAACACACGCCATAATTAAGAAACACGCCCTGGCGTGTTGCCATGGTAACCGATATGACGTCATAAGTATCCTTCCTGGGTATCTTTCATCGTTTCAGAAACACTATAGCAACGAAAAACCCTTACGAGCCTCCTTAAACAGGGGCCCTAGTGGTTCACACACTTCACATACGTATGTGACGTAACAAATGGCCGACAATAGGTCTCTTATGATTGGCTATTGTGAAAACACCCACTAAAGTCTCCTGCGGGGTGCTTCTAAAAATAGAAAGATACGGGAAAGGGTTAACGCAGTGGGTTAACATGAAAGATAGAGGCTCCTGACTTAAAAAATATTGAACGTAATGTTTAAAATCAAAATTGTTCGATCTTTTTCCAATGGATGCGTTTGTATCCAAATTTCAAAAACGCTTGTTTTGGTTTGCAAATTTCGCGCGCGCTGACATTTTGAATAACTGACGTGTAATGATGGTTGCTTTATTGTATTCACGCAAAGAGCTTTTGTTTTGAAACGATAGGGCAATCAGCAAACGTCACAATTATTCAAAATGGCAGCGCCCGGGAAATTTGAAAACCAAAACAAGCGACTTTGAAATTTGTTTGTTTCTCTAAAATTTGTATTCTGGCTAAGATAAACACGATTTTTCCAATTCTGGAATATATAAAGTCCGAGCTTTAAGTTCGCCAGTCGTGTGACCAGTTTGTTGCAAAAGGCCTATCATCAATGTAAGGATAATTGTGATTGGTTGGAAAGGCTTCTAGCGGGAAATCTATCCAAAATAAATGGGGCTGCCAAACAAACGCATTTCACTCATATATGGAAGCTGTACGTTCCTAGTCATGACAGCATGGGGAAGAAAGAACTCTTTAAGTTTTAGAATTTGGAGACAGTTTTAACGAGGACTATCTCCTGTCAGACATATTTCTACAAACAATTTAGCAAGGTACCCAAAAAAGATGTTGGTTTTGAAAATGGACATTTGACGGGCTTGTGAACTGGCGCAGCACTCACTTGAGAAATTTGTGTTTCGACGGAGTGGAGTTCTTCATTCAATCGTTGGGATGCCTCGCTGGCTTCTTTGCAGTATAAAGACATTCCTTCGGCTGCGGTTACATCCTAGAAAAAATGAAACAACGAGAGATTGTGAACAGGTTATGATTAAATTATTGTAGTCTGGTTTAGTTTACCATTTTGACACCACAGCCGAATTCTGCGCTCCCGGCTCTTGGAATTTTCTTTTACAAAGGCCGACAATTTTCACCGAAGTTATTTCTCGTCCTGACAATTCACCTAAGTGAGGAGTAGCCACCACCCTCTGTTGACCTACAACTGCCGTCACAGGGACCGAGGAGTCGAAAGGGCTGGTAGGGAGCTAGATGGTTTTAGCGGAACCAGTGCAGATGACATATTGCGCAGGATAAATTCAAAGGGAGAGTGCCACCGAATGCTTGTTGGTCTTGGCCAACGTTTTCAGCCCTACCACTAAAAAAAATAGTCTCCTCTACGGTGGCTTGTGAGGATCATCAATAGTCCAGAAAATGAAATTCATAATGACACTTAGTAACTGTCAATTGACGCTTATAACTGACAATTGACACTTATAAGTACCAATTGACAAGTGTCAATTGCTACTTATAAGTGTCAATTGCCGGTTATAAGTGTCAATTGCCAGTTATAAGAGTCAATTGCCAGTTATAAGTGTCAATTGCTACTTATAAGTGTCAATTGCCGGTTATAAGTGACAATTGCCAGTTATAAGTGTCAATTGCCAGTTATAAGTGTCAATTGCTACTTATAAGTGTCAAATGCCAGTTATAAGTGTGAATTGCCAGTTACTATCGTTGACAGTTGGAAGTGTAAATGCCAGTTATAAGTGTCAATTGACAGTTACTACGTGTCATTATGAATTTTTTTTTTCTGAACTATTGATGGCCCTTACAAGCCACCGTACTCCTCGGTTCTCGCATGGCTTGAAATTGTCAGAAAAGAGGTTTGATAATTGAGAGATTTCGCATTGTGTTAACGCGAAACAGAAAACGTCAAATTGCAGGCTTCTGCTTTCTTTCTCTTTTTAGAAATTGAATGATATCTGTGGACACAGTTCATATAGTTCGACTGGTTATGAAACCGTGACAGTGACATCGCGCTTCATGTTCACCTAACCGTGACCATGCGATTGGGCCAATTCCGAGTTGCTGTTTGTCTCGGTTTCGAAGTGAGTTTTGGTGCTCAACTATTGTAAGGGAAAACGTCCTATTCTGAGAAGTTTTTTTTTGTCGAATTAAGTTACTTACTTTAATGCTGTCTCTTCTGAATTTTGTGCCAAAAAAATGTTTGTTGTTGTTGTTGTTGTTGTTGTTATTTCAATGTTCGGAAAAACGCAAATTTGAGGCTCGTGTTTGTCGTTTGCCGTAAACGAAAAATTCTTCTATTAGAGACCTTAGATACACGTTTACGGCTAACCGCAAACTGTGGTTTGAGGTTTGCGGTTTGGCGTTAGAAGTTGTGATAGTTCGTGCATTTAGATTCAAGTAAACAAGTACAACGCTGCAGAGGCCGCCATATTGAATTTCCTCGACGCTCAACGGTGATGTTTCAGTCAACGAAAAAAATAAAACCACTGCTCTTTTGATTCTTTAGTTCACATGAAATGAAAGATAAAAAGTTGCTTTCTGTATTTGCCCCGTCAAAATGTTGGATAACGTAACTTCCACGCCATAAAGAGCTGAGGTAAATGGTTTACGTGAAACCTACCTTCTGCCGCTGAAAACGTCAAAACGTAACAGCAAGCGCTACGTGACTTCCAGCAGTTTGAGATTAGCCGTAAACGTGGATCTAACGGTTTCTAATAGAGTGCTTTCACTCAAGTGATCAGTAACCTTGTTTTTCCACCGAAAGAAGAGAAAAGAAAACTTAATATAGCTCAATTCCCGGAGGATTAGTTGGGGACATCAACATGGCCGCCGTTTCTTTATTCAGGGACACCAACATGGCCGCTGTGACGTCACGTGAAAACACGTGACCTTGAAGAAACCAAGCCGACATGTGCTGCTGTGCACAAAAAAAAAATCCAGTTATCATTTTTAAAATGAATGTCACCTGTA
>NC_090872.1:9409026-9414026 GCF_036669935.1 Montipora foliosa
TCTGTTGTTTTGTATACCAAAATGGCCTTCTCATCACGTGGATGCAAACCAAGAATTATTTCCCGTTACTGTAATAATTTTGCGTTTACTCCATGTCGGTCGGCATGGAAAGTACGAGTCCACATTCCAAGACTGAGAGAAAAAATTCGAAATTCGTCTAATTGCTCGCGTCCTCCTCCACATGACATCAGGGGCCTGTTTTTCGAAATTTCCGAGAACTTTTCGGGCCCGAAAAGCAAGTTATCAAACTGCAATGTGCTTATTTTGAAAAGCTGATCCTTTAACATGTTTTTAATGTAAGAAAAACTAAGAGGATTGCGAAGTTTGGTGGCTTAGAACCTCGGCGTTGCGAAGATATAATATAATATAAAGGGAATTGTGGCACACAAAAAAATAACCGAAAACTTTCGGGACTTTTGAGAAACAGGCCACAGGGACTTTACGATTTATTACGCGGTCGTCAACGAGAACGCCACGAAACAACTACAATATCATTGGTTAAAAGAGGAAAAATAATCGTGCTGCACGCAATTTAGCTCATATTCTTGCGGTGCTCTGCACAACAACGACGTGACATCACCAAATTTAGGGAGCTTACGAAACGACGACGCCGACGCAAATTTCCCTTTCGTAAACGGTCGTTGCCATTTCTCAGAACGGTCGTTGCCATTTGAAACGGTCGATGCCATTTATAACGGTCGACTACACACTTCACTTAAAAGAAAATTAAAAGAAACAAACTAAGAAAAAATATTAACAAAAAAGAAAAAAAACATTTATAAAAGAAAAACTGGAGGAAAAAAAAAGTCCGAAAATTTCAAGACTCGAACTCGGGTTCTTAGCCCTCACCCTAACCCGACCCCCGGTTTTGACGACAACGCTATCTATCATTCTCTATTTTTACTCTGAAACCGCTCGTACCAATTTATTCTTAGGATACTTCGCCCACATTGTACGACGCGAACGAGACGGCCTAACCGCGAGAAACTTACGATAGTGTAAAGTTATATTTTGAGGTGACCTTTTCGTCAACGTCGCCATTGTAGATCGAAAGTTCCCTATTAAATTTGACCATTTTACGTCGTCGTCAATACGAGAACGTCAGAGAAATATATCAAAACGTAAAACGCACGTGCTGGGCGAGCAGAGCTATTGTTATTGCTAATTAAACCTTTTGTTTTGCGTCGTTCTCGTAGCCGTCATCGTCGTCGACCTTGCTTAATAGGGAGCTTTAGCAACGACAACGGCGACGGCAACGAGAACGCCACAAATTTGCATTTTTCGTGGGAAAAAACAATAGCTTTGCACGTTCTGCACATGAGTTTTTCATTTTTGTCCATTTCTTTGCCGTCGTCAGCAAAACAACAACGTGAAATGACCAACTTTTAGGTTTTATGGAGGACGTCAACACTTGGAGATAAATATCCATTTTCTCCCCTAAATTAAGCGCCGCTCATAAAGTTTTTATTCCTGAGAGACTGTCATACCTTTGTCATATTAAAAAGCATGGAATAGTCGTGAAGTGATTACAACAATGAGAATTTATGTTTTGAGATAACGTTCTCGTTGCCGTTCCCGTCGTCGTTGCTAAAGCTCCTAACAAACGATCACATGGTACAAAATCTGCCATGCTGGAGGGCAAGCTCATTATTATTTCCCCACTGGGACATTAAAACAAAGACAAGTCAAGCTTGCCTGGTTCAGGCCTCTTTGTTTTAATAGGGAACTTAAGCAACGACGACGGCAACGGCACCGAGAACGTCATCTCAAAATATAAATTCGCGTTATTGTAATCACTTTGTAAACATGTCAACCCTTCTTATATGACAAGGGTGTGGTAGTTCCTCAAAAATGACATTGGTCGGAACGGCGTTTAATTTAGGGAAGAAAATGAAACTTTAGCGTCAAGTGCTGACGTTCTCCTTAAAACCTAAAATTTGACTATTTCACGTTGTTGTTTTGCTGACGACGGCAAAGAAATGGACAAAAGTGAAAAACGCACGTGCAGGGCGTGCAAAGCTATTGTTTTTGCCTACTAAATATGCACATTTGTGACGTTCTCGTTGCCGTCGCCGTTGTCGTTGCTTAAGTTCCCTATAGTCCCAGTGGGGGAATGATAATGAGCTTGCCCTCCAGAATGGCGGATTTTGTACCATGTGATCGTTTGTTGCAAAAGGCCCATTAACCTGTATCGCTCCACTATAGGTGGTTTGCAACCAGTCGCAAGAGACACAGACAACAATGTTGCAATGTACAATTTCTGGTGGAAGAACAAAAGGAGGAAATGAGAGATCTTTTGTTTTCGTCCACCAACAAGGCGGCGATGACGTCACGTGAAAGCCACCTTTTGGCAGCGTTTTCAGGTCGACCCGGTTTCGGTAACAGTCCCGATTGGTGTCGTGTAAACAGAAGGCGTAACCGCTTCGAAGACGATGCGGTTATAAATGAAACCGCGTTCGTGTAACCCCGAACCCCCGTGCTGGTTGTAACACGAAATTCGTAATTTACCAGCTCCTTAGAGTCCTAGACACTTAAATTTCCTTTCCTTTCCTTTCCTTTACTTTCCTTTCCTTTCCTTTTTTTCCCCAGAGGCTTTCATTGATGGCTCAGTGAGAGAAGACTGCGCAGAAAAATTCAACGGTCATGGGTTCCAGGGTTACTCAACTTCTTCTCCAAACCATTCCTTTGGTGTAGGGTTTGAATAATGGAGTTTGTGTGATTGGACAAAATATAATCAATTGTTCCTACCTGGTCAAGCTCCTTTTCTGTTAAACTCAGGAGTCCGTCAAATGTTACCTTGTGTTCCTAAAAAGTGAAAGATGAATTCTATCCTGTGTAATTATCATCATTTAGTATATACTATAACAGTGGATAGCGTTGAACTCGCGAGAATGTCTAATCGGCGTGGGTGGGTGGGTCGTGGGTCCATAACCCTAACCTAACCCTAACCCTTTTTTTATCAAACACTGGAAATTCTCGAAACAGACAAGACCTAAGACAAATTTGAACCGAGCACTGAGGGAGCTAATATATATCTTTTTTAATCTTCAAACAAACACGACCCACGACCCACCTACCCACGCGATTTAGTCTCACCCTGAACTCGCGCAATGATTGGCTACTCAAACTCCGGATATCCTTTGCTATTCACCTCGATGCAATGCGCGCGGGATTTGCGCCCGAAAATGTTGTAAACTTTGCAGGAATAAATGAGTTAAAATCTCATCTTTTTGTGCTATATTATCTCACTGTACCTCGTAATAACCTATTCGGAGGCCCGTACGGTGGGTACCTTAAAGTTAAGAACCGAGTTTTTTTCCGTTGATTGGCTAAAGCGCGAAGTACGCGGGCCATAAATCAACGGGAGAAACGAGGGTCCGTAACTTTATACCCCATTCACACCAAAGCTTAAACACGTTTAAAAGCTGTTTAGTTAAACATGGTTTAAAATTGTTTTCTTGATACAAGTTACTACCTGAAATAATGTAGACTCCAAATTCAACACAATGAAGACACACATTAGAACTTACATGAACCCTACGTAATATTCAATCTTTCAGCCTTCCGTTGCTCATTTTTATTTTGTTAAACCTGGTTGAATTAAACGTGTTTAGTTGGTGTGAATCGGGTATTACACAAAGGACCTCGAAATCGGTTAGTGGCCCATTTATTATATCTCTGATGTAACAAGGCGCGCAGGAAAGGAAACTAGTTGAAATCGCCTTCGGGAATACTGACCATTCATTGTTAATTGGTCGAGCCACACATCCTACATTGTTTTAACAAGGCAAACAAACACTCCAAAGTTTGCTCAGAAACAAATACTAGTTGTACAAAATGGTATGATTAAAAAATACTTTATCACCACAGGGAGAGTATTAGCCCATTGCCAAATTCACCTAACGTTAGTCCGATTTGCTCTCAAAAAGGGCTTACTCTCAAAACGTTACGATCTTTCTAGGCTACCTACAGCAGTCACCCATATTGCTAAAATTTGTTTTTAGAGCGGTTTTAAACTGAGTGCCGTAAAACATATACCAAAGTAATTACTTAGACCAATCACAGCGGGTGCAAACAGCGCCAAAAACCAATCCAAATTCGTAGCAATTCCATGAAACTTGCTCAAAGCGCGGAAAAAATCGCGCGTGCAAGTCACGATTGGTTTTGGTTTTCCTTCTCATTGGTTGATAAACTGGTGCGAGATTTTTAAACCAATCACTAAGCGTAGCAATTGCAATCACGTGACAGTCATTTGAAAAATGCTCTACAATAGGCCATTTCCGAGTTCATGTCTGCCTCCTCTTCAAATCGACTCTAAGTGCGAAGTTTTTTTTACGAAAATTATTTTTCATTCATATGTAAAGTAGAACTACTTATCATCACAAAAACTTCGCACTTAGACTCGCTTTGAAGAGGAGGCAGACATGAACTCGGAAATGGCCAGAACCAAAATCCTGTTCTTCACTCGTGCACCAATACGGTTCCCCCGTTTTTTTTAGAAAGTAACCCAAGGTGCAGTTTACCATGAACATGAAAGGTAAAATAAAATATTCCTAATCAGGAGCCCATCTGGAGCGTGCAACTTCCAAACAGCGTCTGTGAAACGGCGTTTTCACAAGTAGGTTTATTTTTAGACAAGCCCTTTCCGCGAATTAGGTCAAAAAACAAAGGCAGTTCCGGTTCGGTGACCCTATGACGTCAGCTTTATTTCTTGTAATTGGTCATCAGGCTCCTGTGGGAGTCTCATTCGCGGGAAATTCAATCTAAAAATAAATCGGTCTGTGAAAACGCCGTTACACGAACACACTAGAGTTGTAGACTCCGGGTCATGGGTTAATGTCCTAATACATTACCTGAAATTTTGGCATCAAGTGTTTTAAATCCAAACCCATGAGGAACATCTCTAGGTTCCCATAAGTGTGAGAACTGTCCTCCAAAGAATGACCACTAATGACGAGCAAACGAAAACAAAACAAAGCAAAAAGGAAATGGTATCATAT
>NC_090872.1:9419026-9426526 GCF_036669935.1 Montipora foliosa
AATTTTACTCGTCAATGGGGAACCTCTGGAAGTCAATGGGTTTAAAACGAGTTATGTGTCCAAGTACACCATACTTAATTATAGATGACGAGAGGTGAACAGTACACATAACGGAACTACAACAAACATTGTAGCTGGAAGCCAATGAAAACATGCAGGAGTTACCTAGTTATCTTAAATTTAACTTACCGTACTTAGAGAGTAAATAATATTATTACTGTAACAATAACAATCTTATAGACCTCAACCCACTGACTCCTAGGACTATGACCTAATATATTTCACTCTGTCTAGCGCTAGGCGATTTAACTCGTCAGCAAAGGGTGTTCCAGGAGTCAATGTTGATATTGTTAATGTTCCAGAAACAAATATTAAGGCATAGGCTTTTAAGGCCTCGGCAAAGGTAAACTTGGGAATCTCACTCAAATTTCTTGTTTTTGCAAATCATGAAACAGTGGGCTGTGCAACCTTGTTCCCAGGGGTTTCCATTGTCTCTTTGTGTCATGGAAAACAAGACCCTGGGAACTACGTTGTGGGCTTATGAAGTATATTTTCGTCCAAAAAAAAAAATTCAGAATAATTAATTTTAAAACAGCCAAAATCGCTTTTCTTTGTTTCCCACCATAATCTGCACACAAAAAATGTTTGATGTAAAAACTGTCATGTCAATCACACATGAAAGGTTCAAGTGTCAACTGACAACCTTCACATATGATCAGCTCCCTCAGCATGTGCCCAAACGTTGATTGGCTCAGCATAATTGGCTTTCAAGTAGTGGGTGGAGTTATTCAGCAGAGTCTGTGAAATGCATGCGGAATCTCTAAGCTCGATTTTGTAGGGCTTTATTTTGATGCCAAAATTACAACTTCTCGGACTTCCTGTCCCGATGGGGTTTCAAGATATCACTTCCAAGCGAGTCTTAAGTAGTGCAAAGTTTTTGTAATGGTAATTAGTTCTACTTTACATATGAATGAAAACTAATTTTAAAACAAAAAAAACTTCGCAATTTGACTCACTTTGAAGAGGAGGAAGACAAGAATTCGGAAATGGTATATTATACTTGGCATATATTTTAAAGTCTGCATTAGACCGTACAGTTTAGTACATGTCCATTCTATTTTTTCTTTATGTCACAAATTGGAAAGAGAAGTAACATCTCAAAAAGTAATATAAGTTGTCATAGGAAGGATTTTCATACCATCTACCCTTACCATCATCCAAATATTTTTTAACAGCATCAATGTTTTCTTTTTGAATTGCTACTCGTAAATCATCCACAGCAAGTGATAATGCTGCTTTTCTTGCATCTTCCTGCTTAGATTTGTTGCTTGGAGGAACATTAGCCCTGTTAAATAAATGAATGACAAAATGGACACTTCCACAAGACATATATTTCAAGGAAAGTCAGCAAGCTATACTGGTACTTATAGTTACTGGGGTATAATTAATGAAACTAACCCTTATCTAACCCATATCCCACTTTCAGCTTAATTCACTCTTCATTTTCTTTGGCACCATATCATGATAGCTGACATCCGGGGTTGGGAACAAAGCAATAAACCATGTCAAGAATTTTGCTCAAGTCTGTCAAGATTTTTTCTACCTTGCTACAATAACTCCTTAGCCAATAGACCTCTTTGTTAATGGTAGCCCAGTGCTGGAAATAACAGTCGGTCATTGGACATTGTCCGACCAAATTTTGAAAATTTTGAAAATGTTCCGGCCAGTGACAAAACAATTGTCCGGAAAGCTACAGTCGCACTTGAGAACAAAATATGTGAAGAAAACATCACACCATGCTGTGAGCGTCGCGCAATTTCCTGCGAAACCGCCTTTACTGGCCGTTTCCATCCACAAACCGCGACACGAGGGATCTCAAAATGTTCTCGGCTGACGAAGATGTACGGCGCAAAGAAGTTTGGGATGATCCCGGCATTGAGCCGTCTTCGCTGAACTGAAAGGATTCTTGCAACGAGTCAGAACTCGTGGTAGAAGGAGATGGGCTGGGAGTTCCTCGATCGTTGAATATGTAAGGGATAGGCATCGGATAGATCCATCCTGGTGGATATTGAGGAAATTGTTGCCCCATTTCATACGTATAATATTGGTCGCCCGAGCCTGGATTCATGTTGTTGCCAAATGAGAACGTTGTCAATTTTACCACGAAGTCTATAGCATAGAGATTCCGCTACATATCACCTGTCAAATCATTTCCGAATCAAGACACCCTCACCATTGTTGTCCAAGATTTGTTTCAGTTTGGCCTGCTCCAGAGGTAGTCGACGGCATCTTTGAAGTTTGTCCGTCTGCGACCAAATTTTGTCCTTCGGTGGACAAACCAGTCGCACTTGGTTTTTCATTGTGATGACAGATTTTTGACATAAGTAAACAGTTTTGTCCTCTAGTGCGACTTGGCCCTAAGTGCAAGGTAACTTCATTCATTCAGAAATTGATTTTACCAAACGAGTTGATAAAGGTCGAATAACCACCGTGAAAGATTTAGCTTTCCATATCTTTCACCCTTGGTTATTCGACCTGTATCAACTCCTTTGATAAAATCAATTTCTGTTTCAATCTCCCACCGGCGCATTACCACAGTTTCTTTAGAAACTAAAATTTGTTAACTTCATTCATTCATTTCATTCAAATAAAGAATTTACACTCCCAAGGAAATCTTGGCGGTACAGTTTTTTTTTGGTACATGTATTGATCAAGACCATGCATACATGTACCTTCTCGTTGATTTTCCTCTATTGCTGGAGGATGGCGGGGGTTTTGGGAATCCCCCTCTTCCTCTTCCCCTCGGTTGAATCTGCCCCCTTCCAGGGCCAGAGACACCAGATGTTTGACGTGAAGACGAGATGCCATCACTTGTCTTATTTGCTTTCTTTTGTGTTTTTCTGACATCAATTGGAGACGACGTGGACGGCACTGATATTTTTGGTGTAGTGCTACGCTCAAAGTCCTCATTGTACACCTCGTCCAACTCTGCGCCAGCTGGCATCGCGGCGAAAGTCTCCGGTGGAGAAACAGATTTGTTCGCGTTGATACCATTGTTCACAGTATCACGATCGGTCTTTACGCTGTAATTACTGCCCAAATAAAACCCATCATCGTCTGAGTCCGAGTCTTCATCCCCAGCTGGGCGGAACGACATATTTCAAATTATATTGTTCAGTTATAAACAGCGATATGAAACTTGCTTCAAAAAAATTACAGTGAAGTTGTATTAACCGCCATCTTTGAAACATGTGGCGTTTTACCGCTGTCCTACTCGTCTCGCAGGTCGCCTCCCAGTATGGCGGTGGTCAGGGGAAGGGTCGGTTGTCTTGTAGCCGGTGGTGCTAGTGGTTTAGGACTGGCAACAGTTCACAGACTTGTAAAGAATGGCTGCAGAGTTGTTATTGCCGACCTGCCATCAAGCGAAGGAGAAAGGGTGGCGCGTGATCTCGGGGAGAACTGTACTTTTGTTCCAACTAATGTAGGTACTAACACGGAAGGGGTGAGAAGGGCATATGAAACCGAAAATTTGGGCAACTGGACCAGGGTCAGCGTAAACTTTTATTTGACGTTTTCAACTTTTTGATGAAAGTTCCTTCTACTTATATTGAGTTCTTCCAATGTAAAGCTTTGCCGAATACTGTATCAGCGATGAACAGCATTTGGGTGTAGAAACTCCTTGGTTAATTTAGCGTTAATCGGCTTCTGAACAACCGGGCCCTAGTATTATAATGCAATACTTTTTTGGGGGTGGATGGGGGGGGGGGGGGGGAGGGGAGTGGGTATTTACATAAAAACAATACAAGTTATTTACTCTGAGGACTGTATTGTGCTTCAGTGAACTGAATATTCCTTTTTTTTTAAATGCAAATACTCCCCCAAAATGACAAGGAAGGTTACGTTTCGCAAACGTTGGCTGTGTAGCACTTAATATTTCAACAGAAAGTGCTGTTTTCTACCCATGGAAACCATGTGAGCATTAGCTCTATTAATGGAAGTGGGCCCACACAAGGACAGAGAAAAACTCTGACCAGGGTGGGAATTGAACCCACGACCTTCGGGTTAGATCACCGCTGCTCTACCAACTGAGCAACAAGGTCAGACGGGAGCAAGTCATGGGAATTGAAGATGTCAAATTCATGGCAATGAATGTGTACTTATAAGTACAAGGTACATTACGTTTCTGCAAACACTGGCCATCTCGGTCCTTGTGTGGGCCCATTTCCATTAGTAAGGCTAACACTCACATGGTTTACATGGGTAGAAAGCACTTCAAATTACCCTACAATAGTTAATTCTACCCCAAAATGAACTGTATTATCATGAGTAGGAGGCAGTGTGGCCCAGTGGTTAGGGCGCTTGCCTTGAGATCCTGGAATCTGGGGTTCAAGATACATTTCTAACCACTGGTTGAATTTGTTCCTGGTAGTCCCTGGTTCAACTTCTCAGCTGCACTAATTTGTAAATAGCCGATTGGTTTGCCTCCGGCCAGTTGGGATTCTTAACAGTTGTTGTTGAATGTTCTGTTCTGTTCTGTCATGATTGTGTTTCATTGGCCCTGAAAAGCCCCTATGGGGGGTGGTCAATTAAGTATGTATGCATCAGTAATGAAAGGGGATGGAGAAGCACTTCATTACCAATGAGTGACTGGTAACAGACTTGCGCCAGTGCTGTTGCACTCTCATAGAAAAAAACCGAGATTCTTAGAAGGCAGCTGCTTGCAGGCTAATGGCAGATTACTACTTAACCCCAGCACAGTTGGCGATAATAATAATTATTACATTTTGTAATGTCTCTTAAGGTGGTATCAGAAAGTGATGTGAAGCAGGCCATCAAGGCAGTGGTGGAGAAATGTGGTCCTTTGCGGGCAGTCGTGAACACTGCAGGGATTGTGAGAATTGCAGAAACTTTGTCCCATGCAAGTGAAGCTCATCCTCTTTCACTCTTTGAGGAAATCATTAAGGTAAATGATTAGTGGGTTATATTTAAAAAGGCTACAGGTGCTGGTAGTCTGTACTAGGACCAATTTCTGGCAAAAAGGTCACTAACAGATGCCATTTTTGGGTAATCTAAAGTTGATCTCGTAAATTCGAATCTTTTTTAGAAAGCGGGCCCTTCCCAAATTGCTACACAATGCCGAGGGAGGCAGTGGGGCCCAGTGGGTAAGGCAGTTGCACTGATATCTGGAGACTGGCTCTGATCACTAGTTGAATTTGATCCTGGTAGTCCCACCCTGGTTCAACTTCTCGGCTGCACTTGTAAATAGCCAACTGGGTTCTCTCTGGCCATTTGGGATCTTACAGTTGTTCTTATGTAAAAGCCCCTAGGGGGGAGTGGTCAAGTAAGTATGGACAGGGGCAGATCCAGGATTTTTCTTAGGAGGGGGTACACCACAGTGACTAAGGAATGGTGTAGCTGACTGGTAGCATTTTTTTTTGCAGAATACCAGTTGTGTTAGAAAGCCGCAGGTTATCTCAAGGAATGGGGGGTGGCACCCCCTGCACCCTCCCTCTAGATCCGCCCCTGATGGATATATGTAAGGGGAAGAAAGAAAACCTCTCCATTGGGTGACAAACTAGGATTGAGTAAAAAAGCGTGCAGCTCGACTGCCATAGAAGGGACTAGCTGGACTGCTATGAGTCTAAAATTAAACACGAAAAATAGGGGGGTACCCCCTGCACCCTCCCTCTAGATCCACCTCTGATGGATATATGTAAGGGGAAGAAAAAAAGCCTCTCTATTGGGTGACAAACCAGGATTGAGTAAAAAAGCGCGCAGCTCGACTGCCATAGAAGGGACTAAAATTAAACACGAAAAATAAATGAAGAAATAGACCTAAAAGAGAAGATATAGACCTTATAAGAAGCCGATCGCTCAAACTAGGTACCAGTTGTCCGCTACTACAGTGGTCGTGAGCTCCACCCGACAGTACTTAAGGAGGCTCGAAATAGTTTCTCCTTTTTTCAAACAAATAAACATATTCTGTCCTTAGATACAGTTAGGGCAATCATATCAAGACGAAACTTGGCCAGGGTATTAAGTACCTATCGTAGATTTCTCACATTATGTTTTCCTCCAAAATAATGTTACCATGGCAACGATATTAGGCATTTCTTTGAGCCTTAAAATCAACATATGTGGTCCTTTTTGAAGAAACGGGACGGTGAAATTTTCCCATTCATCGTTACCAGATAATGTTAGAAATACTCTCTAAAATATTTAAAATTCAACAAAATCTGTAGGTCAGTTTTTCAGAAAAATAAGTTTTTTTGAATTGTGTCTCTAATTTTTTTTTTCACCTACAGAATTTTTTTAAATTTGAAAGACAAACGGTTTAAATTAATCTAAGCTAACATGCAAAAAATCAAAAAAATTCACCGTCCAGAAGCAGAGATATAAACGAGTAAAGTTGCAAAATCAGGAAAAATTAGGGGGTTACAAGATCAGCATTTACGCATGCGTCACCCGCTCATTCGAGTCCGCGCGCGAGTGGAGCTACAGGTCAACACAAACGGATTTAAGTAACTATTAAACCGTTTAAGTAGAATTTTCGTAGTTTTCGTGAATAGGAGATCTCTATTTATATGCCATGTATATAGGAATTGGAGAAAGGTAAGCGAAACTAGCGGTATTTGTTTATTTCTGGTGACCCATTTAAATCATAAGCTGACGCAAGCAGCTTACGAATTGCGTGTGTGGCTTACGCGCACGCGCTCAGCTGAAAACCCTTTCGAGCCTCCTTAAGGCCCAAGCAAAATTTGCTGTACCCTAAATGAGAGGCCAAAGGTTACGATGCACTCGGTTTGTAAGACGTGCGTCTTTTTGCAGGTCAATCTTATGGGAACGTTTAATGTGGCTCGCTTGGCAGCTCAACAGATGGCGACAAATGACCAGGACGAGGGAGGGGAGAGAGGGGTGATCATCAACACCTCAAGTGTCCATGGTTATGATGGCCAGGCAGGAAAAGTTGCTTATTCAACGACCAAAGGCGGGATAAATGCCATGACTCTTCCAATGGCTAGGGACTTAGCGCAGTATGGCATTAGAGTTAATGCAATAGCACCAGGTCAGTATAGTAGGTGTTTTAGAGCGAATTTCAATCGAGTGTCGTAAAACCAAAACTAGAGTAGTTACTTTGGCCAATCAAAAAGGACGAAGACAATCGAGTAAACCAATCAAAACTCGAAGTAATTACACGTAGCCGGCATAAAGCGCAGGAAAATGTGCACGCGCGAGCCAAGATTGGTTTCGGTTTCACTTCTGATTGGTTGAAGTAATGCAAAATTATTATTTTGTTATCGTTGGGAAATTGTTTTTGTGGGACTGCAGAAGAAGCCAAATTAATCCAGAAATTACTGGGTTTAAGAACAAAATTGTTCTCAAGTGCGAAATAGAAAGGAAAATTAAAAACACGAAAGACTATTTTAAAAAGAAATGGGTGCTCATACCAACTCGATAAGCCTACTCGCCTGTTGTTTTACTGTTTGTTGTTGTTGTTGT
>NC_090872.1:9431526-9434026 GCF_036669935.1 Montipora foliosa
TGGCGGGAAACTATCGGTCAGTGATAAAGATAAGGAATAATCAGTTTCACAAGAGAAAAAAAGAATTTCAATTTGTGGCATAATAAGCAAGGGTTTTACACCGAGGACTCGGACGATTCGTTAGCACCAATCAAATAGCGTTTTAATGTATACAACATTCTTTAATGGCTATAAAGGGTTAAAGTCCTTGTGGGAATAAAATTTCAGTTGCACAAGAGGTTTTGTAGAGCCGTTTCACACTAATTTCCTTGAGAATTTTGACACTTGGTGACGCTTATTGAAATCTGGTGAACAGATGAGTGCCTCCATGGCGGGTCTAAAAACACAGGTCACATTCCACAGGTCATTGTTTTACCTTTTGTAAAGTAACTCCAACCCTCAATTTGGCAAACCTTAAGCCTAAAAACCAACCTTAGGTCTAGGGTTAGCCAAATTGAGGGTTTGGGGTTACTTTCAAAAAGGTACTACAATGACCTGCAACGAGTGACCTGTGTTTTAAACCCGCCAGTGTCTCCATCTTCGTTGACTTTTGGGGTGTGAACTGAAGTCAACCAGGAACTTGGAAGAAAACCTCCCAGCAAAGCCTTTTGTACGCTACAGGACTGTTTGAAGAGCCCTTGGCGATATATTCTGACACCTGAAACTGACTATTATATAGAAGCCACTAACAGCTCATCGCAACCGACTGGATGTCATCAGAAGACGAGTTGAATACACCTTATTCCAAAATGGCCGCCATTTTAGTATTCTTTTGTTTCCATGCAAATTTGCCCTTATGGCCTCCCTTTCAAATGTAAAATTCAAAAGAATATTTAACCTTCAACGAGGCCATACTGGCCAATTTGCATGAAAACAAAAGAATACTAAAATGGCGGCCATTTTGGAAGAAGGTGTATGGACCACTTTCGTAAATGGCGACCTCTTTTACATAACTGCATTTTGAAACAAATATTCTTTTACAATTTGCTCATGGTAGCGAGGCTAGAAAGGCTTATTGGCTTTAAAACAGAAAAATATTTTATTTGGCCGCCATTGTGAAAGATGTCTTTACAGCTGCTGGTTCATTTAAAACACAATATGCGTTATGCGCACGATTCTCAAACATTGAACAAATCCAAGAGCGTGACACAGTCCGTGACACATTCAAATTTTGTTTGAGTCATTTTGAAATCACTGGTAATCTTTGCACTATCTGATAGGCTCTTATCAAAGCGATGTATTCGCAAATCATGGGTCACCTCGCAGCTCTTGGGTGGTCTCCAATCAGGTGAGACCTTGTAGGAGCTGCGAGGCTACCGCCGCAAATCATACGATCATTTTCTCCACTGAAATCGCATACTTTCCGCTTGATGTCGACACTGTATGATTTCAAATGGGTGTAATAAAGTGACGATTCAAATTCGTGTCGCGCAACTTTTTTGCAGACCAAACTGCATTTCATTTAGAATTGCAACTTATCTTATCTGTGTCATTTGTCATGGTTTCCTGTGTCCGTGTCATACATACATCGAAATTGAATAATTCTAGCAGACTAGGAGACTGTGCCGGATGATCATCATCTTTCTCCCGGTAATCACGTGTTCCGGCAGAATTGCACCATGCAGTATGATAGACTGTGGAGAAAGGTCGAGAAAGGCGTGAAGCGAAAAACACAAACTGAAAAACAAACTGGAAATAGACATATATATAAAGCCTCTTCAGGATATTTGCTTCGTCATGCTTCGCACATAATACGTGACGTAAAACGTAAGAAGCAAAACAATACCAGTCACGTAGAATACACCTTATTTCCAAAATGGCCGCTGATTTGTGCGGATACAAATTGGCCCTTGTTGAGGCATCAAGGGCTTATTTGAATAAAAACAAAAGAATTTTTGAATGGCGGCCATTTTGGAATAAGATGTATAGAGCAGAGGTTTGAAGAAATTTGCGTAAACGAAGCTTTGTGTAACAACATGGCAATGCTTTCGACAGCTAAGTATACACCAGGGGTTTGGAAAAACTCAGCGATGCAACGAGTATATTGGGGGAAAGCGGCCGATTCCCTTGTGCAAGAGGTCGAGAGAGTAGCGGCAACCAAATGTTTCATAATAGCCAGCAGGACGCTTGCAACGAAGACGGATGAAATCCAGAAGTGCGAGGAGGCTCTGGGAGAGAAACATGCTGGTACCTGGTTCGGAATGCGCTCGCATTCACCTCGAGAAGACGTGCTGTCCGCTGCGGCCGCCGCTCGAGCAGCCGGTGCCGACTTGCTTATAAGTATCGGCGGTGGCTCGGTCACGGATGGCACCAAAGCTGTCAACTTGTGCCTGGACCAGAACATCACAGACGTTGAACAGTTCGACAAATATCTCGTGCGAAAGTCATTCTTTGAAGCTCCCAACTGGAATTACAAGAAGAGCGTATTGCAAATTGCAATCCCGACAACTTTGAGTGCAGGTGAATTCACCTTTATCGCCGGAGTCACTAATCTTCAAACCGGGGTTAAAGAAGGAATTTC
>NC_090872.1:9439026-9469026 GCF_036669935.1 Montipora foliosa
CAGGAAGAACAATTTCACGATAAAAAGAGCAGGTAGCCGTTAAATTTCTTATGACAGTACTTTTATTTGGTTTGTTTGTTGTTTGCGAATCTGAACCCTATTACAACGATTGCTTGAAACTCCACTTCTTGCGCTTATTCTAAAACTGAAAAATGGGTAAAATTGCAGGAAAAGTGCCGAAATTGCAGGAAAAACTGTTCGATTTTCCGTATTTCAGACAGAAGTTCGACCGGCTTTTTTTAAGTCCATATAGACTTAGAAAAAAAACCTCTAAAAAGAAAGAACAAAGCGCCACAGTCCCAAAGGACGTCTATTGTTATCGCTATTGTTTTCTTGAAACAAAGGAGTGTATGCATAATGAAGTAGGGACCTGTGCGGAAATCTTGCCCAATTGTACCCACTGGGAGGTGACAACAATTTACTTACATTTACTACGATTCAGTAATCTGAGGAACAATGCAAGTTATGAAGTAAAGACAAAGTGGTTTTGTTTGAGTGTCATATAAGTACTGAACAATACGCAATTTATAAGGTGACTCTGAACTCACGAAGCAAATTAATTAATTCATCACGCAACGAACCATTTTCATTGCATACAAGCACAAAATTTCTGCATGCAATCACGACCAAGTTATAGCTGTACTAATCCAAGTTAATTCTAAATTCACCTGTTGGTCTCTTTTTTGAAAGCGAGTCCTCTTGTAAATCCACTGAAACAGTAATTGCTTGTGGAATGAGCATTTTCATCCGAATGAAACTCATTTCATTTGAAGATTTGTTTTGAAGCAAAGCAAAACAACAAGTCGAAATGGGCTTTTGCAACGAACATGGTAATTAGCAATGTGTTTGTTACTCAAGTTACATCTTGTTGGCTGGGGATACTACTTGGTTTGCTGACCACCCAGAATACTGCATATTGTTGACTTTTTCTTGCATTCTTACTTCAATCTCATTCATTTAGTTTGCCAAACAAGATCGGATAGAATTGTTTCAATTAAATTTTCTTTTTTCCTTTGTTCGCATGGTCACCGTGGATAGCTTGCTCTCGCTAGGTTGTATTTTACATTTTGACTATTAAATTGTATCTAATCCGTGATCAATTTCATTGATCAACATTATATGGGCGAAATGAAAGCAACAAGGTAATATTACTCATGGTAATTCTTACGATGCCGGTTAGGTTGTTGAAAATTGAACAAATTAAGATGCTGAAATTTAAATTTATCTAGTTACAAATCCAACATGACAACCATTAGGTAGAAATCTCTATCCTTCACCCTTTACCCCGTACTCCTAACCGTTACCGGTCACCCTGTAACGGGGCGGGCGCTGACATCAATCGATTCTTTCGGTCTTTGAATTTCTTAACAGTGCCGTATCGGAGAATGTTTTATAAATAACGGAACCTTCAAGCATCTATCTTTTTCGATGGGTTTATTGGACTTGAAAGCTCCGTTATTTATAAAACATTCTCCGATGTGGCACTGTTAAGAAATTCAAAGACCGAAAGAATCGATTGATGTCAGCGCCCCCGTTACAGTAAAAACTTTTTCTCCGTTCTAGTACAATGATATATTCGACAATCCTTCAATCAATCTGTTCTCGACACACGTACCCTTTACTCATTACCCATTACCCTTTAATAACCTTTACCTGTTACCCTTTACCCATGGAAAAGCACTGCAGAATCATTCCTGGAGGGTGTTATGTGGTTAGGTTTTTCATTTCAAGACTTGGGAGGGTAACAAAAAATAACTGTGGCAAAACTATACGAGACAATTTTTTTAAATTGTCCACTAGATTAGTACGAGGATCATTTATGGCTTACTACAGTTTTCCCGAAGAAAAATATCAAGATTTTGAAATGTGTGAAATTAAAGCAACAGGATGTCTCTCTTCTGAAGTGTTAGTCATTGCAATAGGCAATATTCGCACCGTGGCCATATTGGCCATAGACAATAGATGTCCTAACCAGCAAATAGTTTGTAGATTTAAAACAAAATAATACTGCAAGGCTGGCTTTAAAATTTTGATCTTTTTCTTTGGAAATTTGTAGTAAGCCACAGTTCTTAGAGGCCCACCTTCAACCAAGAGGCATTGAGTGCCTCGAAACAATTTTCATGCATGAAAATCCAGCCAAAGCTTAGATTCATCCAATCAGATCGCTACGATAAGCAATGCAAATTTCCGTAACAAAAACAAAAGGTCAAAAAGCCTGTCGGTTGACGGTGGACCTTAAAGTTTCACTTTTAGGAAGAGTACATATAGATGTTATTAACCCTTCACCACTCAATTAGCCCCCTCTGGCAAATGAAACTGTCTGGTTTTAGACAGAGTGGAATAATCTTTAAGTGTCACTCACAATCTCGAACCGAGAGCTTGTCTCTTGACTGAGGGACAGAAGAGCTCTGGGGAACCCTGAAACAAAGTGTCTTCTCATTGGTTTTCGTGAATAACAATCAAAAGCGTCTCTAATTGGGGCATTCATGTTAGCACAAGGAGTGAGCAGGCACTGGAAGTTTTTGGCTGTAAGAACCCTACAGCGCATGTTCTCCTGCATAGAGTTTCCCAGAGCCTTGGGTCGATCCAGGGCTCTGGTGATGAGAATGGTTTCACTCATAAGAAGGGAAAGATTAAACTTGTTATTAATCATTTATGTATTTATTAGGTAACTTCAGAAGCTGATGTCCAACAAGCCATCAAACTTGCTATTGAGAAGTTTGGGCCTCTTACTGCTGTCGTCAATTGCGCTGGAATTGGCATCGCAATGCGAACTGTTTCCAAAAAGGGACCACACCCTTTGGATCAATTTGAAAAAGTTCTAAAGGTACCTGTTTACATTACTGCTGTCATTCTTAGACTGGCTTTGCTTCAGAATAAATGATTGCAAGGCAAGGGTTGATGAGTGTACCCCCTTGTAAAGATTCAATCCAGTAGATAAAACAAGAACAGAGGAGCTGGTATAGAGCATCGTAGGAAACGCAACAATCAATGGAAAAGTCATTAGACTCAATGGAGCACTACGTATGCAACCTTTGTGATAAGTCCATCTTGACGATGGCATAATGCAATGCAAGAGAATTTGAAACTGTCAGTGGTACCAAATCCAATACGTGTGAAATGTTTTGTTTGAAATGGCTTGGAGGTTCACAACAAAACAGGCCTATAAAGATTGTTAAATGGTTCTACCTGGTATATGTATAAGCTTGCCATTTCACAGCACAATTCATGAACTTAAGCAAAACCACAGAGTTATTTAAATATCTCCTTACATGATAGTTGAATGGTCAATTAATCTTATCCTAAATTACTAACAGTACTTCATTTTGAATAAGAGTTAACTTTGTTACTCATTTGTCATGCAAATTCACAATGCAAGACACCTAAGTTTCTGAAGGCAAGTGATACCTAATTCACTGTTAAAGCACAATATTTTTTAAGCATGAGGAATGTTGTCGCTTACATCCCAAAATGCATGCGATAACATAAATGGCAAAATAACTACATTTGGGTCAAAATCTTGTCGCCGTATGCTACACTGTATTTAAGAACGTGAAAATGAATGCAATGTTCTTTTTTTTACATTTTGTTATCCAGGTTAATGCAGTTGGGACATTTAATGTTATTCGTCTTGTGGCAGAGCAAATGGCAACAAATGAACCTAATGAGGGAGGGGAGAGAGGGGTGATTGTCAACACTGCCAGTGTAGCTGCTTACGAGGGTCAAATTGGACAAGCTGCATATTCGGCATCCAAAGGTGCAATCGTTGCAATGACTCTGCCGATTGCAAGGGATTTGTCCAAAACTGGCATTCGAGTCAATACAATAGCACCTGGTAAGCTGACAGTCTATGGGGAATAGGATTTGTGCAGTGGTGAGAGAACTGGTGTTATTTCCAATGTCTTCTGGGTTTTTATTCCTGAACTGGATGCCATAGTTTGTTGAATAAGTATTTAAACTCGTCACCAATAGATGAGTGTGGAGAAGGTGCCTGTAAGGTCTGTGGGGGAGCTGCAAGCACATGCCAAATGTAACCATGACAACCCTGTAAGCGGCAACCACCCAGGCCCTGTCACACTGAATACTCAGTGGAATGTTGAAAGTTTACCAATACTTACCCGGAGCGAAGGGAGGGACAGGAACAAAGCTGGAGCATCCGTACTAGATCACAGAGGGTCGTGGGTTCGAATCCCATCTGGGGCTCGGATTTTTCTGAGTTCCCAGTGGGTTCAATTGTAACACCTTTCATTTAATAACATTATTATTATTATTATTATTATTATTATTATTATTATTATTATTATTATTAAAATCTATTAAATTTTTCAGGACTTTTCTTGACGCCTTTATTGCTTTCACTGCCTGAAAAAGTCAGGGACCAACTTGGACAACAAGTTCCATTCCCTAGTCGTTTGGGAGACCCCTCAGAGTTTGGGCAGCTGGTGCAGAGCATCATAGAAAACCCAATGATCAATGGAGAAGTAATAAGGCTCGATGGTGCGCTACGTATGCAACCTTGATGAAAAGTGCCGCTTCACGATGCCGTGAAGCATTTGCAGTGCGAGACAATTTGAACAATTACTAATAATTATTGTTTTTGTGTATTTAGTAGGTAGGAGGCTGAAAATTGTGAATAAAGTTTTGAATTATGAATGTGCTGCGTTTTCTTTGGGGAGTAAATAAAGGGCTACAATAGGCCACTTTCTAATATACCATAATACTCTTTGTTTGTTCCTCCAAATTTTGCATAAGCATTATTTCCAGTTTCTCTTGGTACTTACAATGGTCCCAAGAGAAAACAAAAACAATGCTCATGCAAAATTTGGCGGGGGTGGGGGGGGGGACAAACAAAGAGTATTATGGTTGTTTTGAAAGTGGCCTATAGACCATTTTTGATTTCTCACAGCTGGACTGGATCTAGCATGAAATGGAGGCAATTCTTTTCAAATGCAAATTAATTTGCACACATTAGCCTCCATTTCATGCTAGATCCAGTCCAACCGTTAGAATACGAAACTGGCCTATTTGGCAGATATGTCCTGAAACGGTGATAAATATATGCACACCTGTTTTGGTATGCGTCACGGAGTGTCCATGCTCTTCTCCCTAAAGTCGGTGGTTGGCTCAAAGGGTTGAGCAGCAGACTACCGTGCGGAGATCGCGGGATCAAAACTCCGAACGGACCAACACTCTGATTTCTTTTAAGCGACTGCAAAGAAAGTGCTCTCTTTGTAATGACATTTGCCAATGGTTAGACTCTCTTGTCTTCTCGGATAAGGACGATAACCCTCAGGCCCCATCTCACAACCTTTCAGTGCAAGAGTGAATTAGATAAGAGTGTTGATTTATCACTTTGCGGTCTTGCCCCAGCACAGTAACAAATGGATTTTGCGCGCGAAACACACTAAGGGCCGCCAATTTTAACCCATCAGAAGAGGCCGTATCACGCGTGACTGCTTCTGCCATGTTTTTTCGGGGACATGACAAATGATTTTCGCGGGAACGGGTATTCCAAAAATAGATTCATTTGTGTCTGTGCTGGGGAGCCCATTCATGCCATAAGAACACTCTCATCTAATTCACTCTTGTTCAATGTTCATCACCCTGTGATAAGTAAAAGAACCCACACACTATTCGGAAAGAGTAAGGTATCGAGTTCCCGGTGTAGTGGTCTTTCCTCTGTGCATCGTTGGGAGGATAACTGCTATTCTCAGAGATATTAACTACACCAAGCTACTCTAAAATCCAAAATAAAGATGTGATGATGATTGACGTCAAAAAATATCCCCTGAATTGTACTCCTCAAGTAAAGATTAACAGCTTCATTTAGTTAAAAGTAAAACTCTGGGGCAGTGATCCGGAAAAGAAATACTTGGAATAAAGAAATTTTTGATTGGAGTGTAGAAAAATCACAACCTGAGGAATTACTGCAGCCCAGCCAATCACAGCAGACACAGGCCACCTTATTAGCCAATCAAGACGCAATAATGATCAACGCAAGCGCTATTAAAGGGCGGGAAAATGCTATCTATTAAACGATGGTGTGGTGTACATACGCTAGTCCCAACAACGATAGTTCGCTTGTTCCGTTAGATGGCGTCTTTGTACATAGTCGTAGCGTCTTAGTGAAGGTTCCTGAGTTGGGGGAGCAGCGACCATTTACGCTCGAACGCCCGTTCCTACCTCGACAATTTATTTTTTGGCTCAGTTTCCGCTGGTCGAGACACTTGATCACACAAGCTCCCAGCAAGTAGTAAAACATGTCATTTTGCGGTTTTTCACATCTCGTCGAGAATGCTGAAAAATAGCATTTCCGAGATTCAAGATTTCAAATTTTTCTGGCAGAGAATTCCCAAGAGCCTTCTACAAGTTAGCGTCTCTGGCGCTTGCTTGTTAGCCCCCCCCCCCCCCCTCCCCCAATACAAAATACGCTCCACCGTCCCTGCTATCGTGTGTCAACCTGCACTGCCGAACGCAGTTTTTGTGGCATGAAGAGCCTAAAAACCCCTCTTCGAAGCACTATGAGTAAGGAGAGGCTGCCCTCTTTGGCAATAGACCTTTTCGGCTTGTACATTTTGTTTTCCCAATACAGATCATGTGATAATACTCAGGAGGTTTGGTCTTTTGTCTTGTTCATTAAAATGAGGGCATATGCACTCTTTTTAATGAACAAAACAAAGGACCAAGCCTCCTGAGTATTATCACATGATCTGTATTGGGAAAACAAAATGTGCAAGCCGAAAAGGTCTATTCTTTGCATGGCACAAGCACAAGAATGTGGATATTAGCAATAAAGTTTCCGAATTTTCCTGTCGTAAAGGGAGACGTCTCGCTCTTTTCCTGTAGCCACATTTACAGTTTATAATCATGTACACTAGTCTAATATAAGTACAAAAAGTTCACAAATAAACAACAAAGTTACTGAATAGTTGGCGTTTTCTCATGCTTTGATTCCGGAAACTTCCCTCTGGAAATCATCGGAAAAAGACATTTACCAGGCCCCAATAATAAACGTTTTCAGAGGCAGCATGCCCCCAGACCCCCCTAGAGGCTCGCTCCTTCGTTGCTCGTTTCACTACGTCTTCTTGTGCGTAGCTAAACGTAAAAACCACTCGACGCCCCTGCTTACGTAAGCCTACTCTCGATCACCTAGAGGCCTAACCCTAAAGCCTAACCCTGCCTTCCATCTAATCCAGCCAGACCGATCACATGCAGGGAAAGGCTACAACACCGAGAGCTCCGTTGCCTTCTCTTCGAGGAGTTTGTGGGTTTAAACGTCCCTCGATGTTAAAAGCTAGGGTTGTGAGTACTGTGACATGGGGCCAGGTTTTAAGCTCTTGTCCGCAATCAATTGGAAGATGTAATCACGAAGGCAACACTTTCTCCTCAAATTGGCGCAAATGACGAGAGCAGTTCTGAGGGTCTGAATGGACGATTGCTTTCGTTTGGTTTTGAACTTGCTTTGGGGTCAATTTTATGTTCAACAGAAAATTTGACAGGCAGAAGCAAATTGAAGAGAATTTTGAGCCAGTATGGGTCGTTTTGTTTTTCCTTGCACCTCCGTGTTCGTTTCTAGCTCAATTGTGATAGAACTTTAAGTAACGCAAGTGTCATCGATTCTGGACAGAAAGAAGGATATTTATATCAAGAAAGAGACGCACCATTTTGGGAAAAAGTATATTTAAAATATGCGTCAAGCTAAGAGACAATTTGACCTTCGCAGTCTGTTTCAGTTTGATTCTGGGTACTTATCTCCATCAAACCCGTAGAGTAAGAATTCTCTCAGTTTATTATCAGGTACGTGATTACTCTATTTTTGCAAAGTTTGAAATTTTCGTCAAGCGGCGATTTTAAAACGTCAAATCTCATTAAAGGAAAAACAAGGCTACATTGACCATGATTATCACATGTTTTTTGTGTGATTATGACTCCATGTTCTTCTTATCGTAAATGCCTAACCAACCACCCTAGCGATTCTACTTTTCTCAAATTTCTTCTTCTTGTTTTTTTTTTCCCGGAAAAAAACGGACGCATATACTTTGGGCTACTTTCTATACATCCACTGGGTACAAAAAGATCATGTGTACTGGAGATCGTCAATTCACCACTTGAAGAACATACAATTATAAGACCAGCTTCTGCCCAAAACAATATTTTTCTTTGTTTGTAAGAGTCCAACATTAAAAAACTCATTATTTAGTTTGGTATACGGCTTGGAGAGCAAACCCTTTATTGACCTTGGTGCATACTGTATGTTACTGCAAAAATCTGCGGGAAGTGACGCATTTCGTGTACAATTATTTAGAAGCCTTCGTCTGCACGCAGTCTCTGCGCCTTTAGCACGTGGAAATTCAAAGCGACGCGTTTTTCTGTGTTCGCACGTGCTTGGTGATAAGTGAGTTGATAAGAGTTAATTGTAACCACATGAGGAACTGGTGATTTCTTTTGTCTTTTGTGATGAAGTGTGAGTTGACCTGAAAGCGTTAAAACTTCCCGAAATTATCCTTTTGTCATAAAGCGCTTGTTTAAAAAGTAAGCGGATAAATATTGAGGCGCGGTCGAGGTGCACGTAATAATTCTTAATTTAAAAGAAAAGGGAGTTTAAGAAACACCAACTACAACGCCATAAAACAATAGTATCATCGGTCAAGAGAGAAGAAAAAAGCGTGCTGCGAGTCCGGCACGAGTTTTTAGCACATTTTTTAGTGCTCTGCGTAACAACAACGTGAAATCACCAAATTTGAGATTTTGACGACAACCTTTAATTAATAGCATGCAACAAAAAAACCTTTTATTATCTATTTTTACTCTGTAACCGCTTGTACACACTTTATTTTTGGGATACTTCGCCAACAGTGTTTACGACGTAAATGAGGAAGAAAAATCGTGAAAGACTTACGAACGTGAAAAGTTATATTCAGTATTGACGGTCTTTGAGGTGACGTTTTCGTAGACATATATAGCTAGCCATCGCACATATCCATCCTTTATCCCGTCAAGAGCATAGGCAGCCCAAGCTCGCGTCACTACAGACAGCCGTTGAGAATTTAAACGCGTTATAAGACTTTGGATGGGAAATAAAATACAGTCGATTATGAAGCCTAAAAAATGCTCAATTTAACGTTCAATCAATAAAATGAATCAAAATGACTCACCTCTGGGGTATTCTTGTGCCTTTTGGAGTTTATTTTACAGTTTCGGGAAGTCCGTGTTTTCAAAACTGTAAAATAAACTCCAAAGGCACAAGAATACCCCAGAGGTAAGTCATTTTGATTCATTTTATTGATTGAACGTTAAATTGAGCATTTTTTAGGCTTCATAATCGACTATATTTTATTTCCCATAGTAAGTCTTATAACGCGTTTAAATTCTCAACGGCTGTCTAAAGTGACGCGAGCTTCGGCTGCCTATGGTCAGAGAAGTCGTAGATATGCTAAGTTCGATTCACACCGAAAGGGCTGATAATTATTTATCCTACTGAAGTTTCAAGGAATTCGTATTTTAGAACTAAAGCGCTAAAACAAGCCTTGCGATAGACCAGACTGAGTTAATTTTGAAAGACTCAAGTTGCGTTGCCGCGAAAATTTAAAGAGAATCGAAATTACGACGATAAACGTAATTTTTCTAGTTACGGGTGTTTTTTATTAACGTTCAAACTACAATCGTCTTCTTGACCACCGTCTTTCCATTTTCAGCCACTTGCCGTAATATTTTGTCATTGAATTCGACATTGCGCCACTGTGGAATTACAAAAGACTTGTTCCAACCAAATCTTAAACAATAGAACTCTCTTTACAAAAACAAGACCTTAAGGCTTTCTTAGTCACGTGTTTTGAGCGTTCGCAAGTCACGCGCAGCCGGATGTATTTGGTTGTTTTTCAGCCGATAATATATTTCGTTCTTTGTGCGTTGTATGTGTGAAATACATGTTAAGGCTGTACTAATTATCACAGCAAAGTTGCTACGATGAATTAAAGAAAAGTGAAGCAAGCAGTTTTTAGTTCGAAGGCAGACACTTAAGGGCTCAGCTTGAGATTACAGTTTACACATGTGTCCCTGTTAACCATGACAACTTTTCTTAATAAAATAAACTGATTTTCCCTTACTTCGCTAACTCGTGCAGAAAATCTTCTTGAGAATCAAGTGGAAAATTTCAAATAAACTGTTGCCGCGAGCAAACTATAAAAAATTTTTGGCGATATCTTTAAGCCGAGGAGAGACCTTGAAAACATCTTCGGAATACGCAAAAAAATGAGACGTTAAACAGTCTCGGTTTTGTAGGATGTATCGCAAATAAACAAAGTGCAGCTTTTTTTTTTTTGGATTTCCGGTTATTTAAATATATCTTACAGAATCAAGACGTCAGCGATAAAAATGGCGAGAGGCAGAAAAAATTGGAGAGACGCGCGTACGATATAAAATATTTTAAAGAGGTCGGCCAAGAACTTCGCAAACTGAAATTGAATGAACCCACATAACCACGTGGGAAGTATACGTGAGACGAATAGTAATCAGGGGCTGATCTGGGATAAATGATGACCGGTTTCCAAAACAACGAAAAACGTTTATGGGGGGGGGGGGGGGCAACTGGAAGTGAGCTGTTTTCTCTTTTAACTTGTCTTCACACAACCACATTTACATTGCTAAGCACCTTTTCTCAATAAGAGATGATTCGTATAAAAATCTGGGAGACACCACTGTCCTGGCACGCGAAATGTTCTCTTCCGGTTGCCGTCCGCGTCTCAAAAACGCCCGTGCTTAAGCTCCCTACTCACTCTCCGAAGTCCCCTTTCCCGTGTTTCTGACCAATTTCCGTAAAACGATGGAAACGCCGGTATGGATCTGCCCCTGTGTGTTTTAATTGTTTTAATAGGTAGGGATAAATCCCCCATCATTATTCGATAAATATATTGAAAATGTAAATCTTTTGAACTCACGCAGTGTGTCAACAAATTAGAAATAGCTTCCTGTTCCCATTGTATTTTTCCTGGGATAAAATCTTTTCCGTTTCGTCGTTCTAAGTAATTAAGTATCATTATTTACCCTCGGATTTTTAGAGCAGCTAGTAGCTGAGCCAAGCACTGAACTTGCCGGAGGCAAACCAGTTGGCTATTTACAACTTAGGTCTCAAGTCTCGCGTTTCATTGGGTGGTTCTGTCCAAAGGTCGATCCTTCACCACGCGTTTTTTCGGGGGTGTGGAGAAGGCGTGAAAAGGGCACAAGAAGGAATACTAATGTGTCACGCAAGCATAAAGAAGGTCTTTTCCTGTTTAGAGTTCAATTTTATTTAATTAACCACGCCCTCGCTTGTAGTCCAAAACGTTTCATTATTTTATTTTCTACAGGGATTTTAAAGTTTAACAAGAAATCTGCATCAAAGGCAACGAAAATCGAAGCTAAAAACGCAATAATCATTGGTAGAAATGTTCCTTGCATGAGCTCGCAGGGGTCGTGAAAATTCTCGTTTTTCTCGTCAGCGTTTTAACACAGTGTGGAAGCACCTTAGATAAGAAATCACTACCGTCTGTTTTTGAAAGCACCTCGCTTTGTTGTCTTCGTAGGCATTCGACTATAAGCGTAATCTTTCAACATGAAATCACCCACTTAGTGATTATTGAAACTAACAATCAAAAGCAGTTATTCGTGGTTCATATTCCGTGTATCTCACTCCTACCAAAAATAAAACCTGATCCGGAAGTCTGATGCATCCATATTTCACGCTTAAGTGTCCGTAAGAAAAAAAAAACATTACGAGGTTTGGTTCGTAAAGCGAAGCAACAACAAGCAAGTAAAGCTATGATCCTCGCAGTTATGAACGCATTCTTAGCAATTGCGTTGAGAAGCCTGAAAATTTCAAGACTTCAACGGGGTTTGAAGCCGTGCCTCGCGATACCGGTACGACGCTCCAAGACCTCTAACCACCTGAGCTATGAAGCCACTGAAGAGCGGATCGTGATGAATGAATCAGTGAACGAAATGATATATGAATGAATCATATATTGAACCGCGGAATAGTGGATATTGGCTTGCTAAAGCAAAAACTTCACGGTGCAACGGGACATTTTGACGTCGAAACGACTGTATTTTAAAGTTTTGCTGCAAATTTTAGATAGTTTTCATGTTCTTAATAGCGTACTATTTTATACTTCCGTCGTCGAAAAGACATTGGCCCCAATTCGAGTGCTCAGTGAAAATCCCTCTATAAATTGAAGATATCTTTAAGAATAATTTCCTTTTAAACCTTAATCTTTTCTTCTCTTACAATTGCAATTCTCTGTTTCGAAGACTACTTCTTCAAAGAAGAGAGATCAGTTTGAAATAGCTTTGGATCGGGGCCAGTTTTGTGAGCGGCGATGTTGGATGTCAGCTCACTGTTGAACAAACTCACCTCATATATTGTTGCTTTTCTTTGGTCGTCTAATGATCAAAGCAAATCAGAAAAGCAGCTTAAGTCGCAAAGTAACATACGTCAAGGGGCCAGCGTTGTGCTGAATCAATTTGCGGGGAGTAAAAGTTTCAAAAGTGGGTGTCACTTGCTTGTTCGTTTGTGAACAATTTTGATTTTCTCAAGGACCGACATTTCAGGTTAATCCTTTGTGAGATATGATCTTTATTTCCCGTCCACTTTTATGTTTTTGTGCATTTCATAAGTCGACAAATTTAAGGAATGATTTACCCAGCCGAACAAAATTTATCAATCTATGAACATATGGAAAATTCTGACATTTACAGGTAGTCCTTTATACGACACAAGTTCGTCCATACGATATCTAAGCAAGGATTCATTTACTCAGGTAAATCCATTCAAGAACGATGTTTTTGTTCCTCCATAAAAGGGCAATTGGCTCTCGAGTTTATTTTCTTTCTTCCATAGAAGGCTATGGGAGAGTAGGAGGACAACCTCTTCAATGACGTATCTTATTTCCCGAAAACCAATCGCCTCCTTGTTGACGTAATTCTCTATTTTTCAACACCACGTGGTCTCCCTTGGCCAATGAGAACCGAGCGTTCCAAACCAATATGGAAGACTGACCTTTAAGGATGAAATTCGCGAAGGAAGAGAGAGCATAGCGTTTCTTCGATCCGTTGGTGACGAAACCTCAGCTTTCTCTATTCTTTCAAACAAGGCTTTCAAATGAGTGAATCTGGAATAGATCTCGACTTTGATCTTCTTAGTCCAGACGGCTACGATTCGCAAGACGAAGGAGATATATTTTACACGTTGAAGTCAAGGTCTTTGGATCGACCGAGGTAAGTTGAGTTTGGATAGGATAAACATGCAATTCAATGGTTTCCTTTCCAGAAATAATCTCTCTTTTGGGGGAGGGAGGCAATCCTCCATACAATTAAGTCTAACGGGCTTGCGTAGATGTACCCTTAACAGCTGAATCTTTGCTGCAGCGAAGCCACCATTTGCTCGCCATTTGAAGAGTCTGTCAAGTGGGACGACTAAATTTATAGGTATGCTTATGCATCCGGAAAGTGTTAAGTTCTGGATGTTATCAAAAAGTGACGATCGTACAATGTACAAGTCAAAACCATTTTGGCGTAAATGCGCATACTACCTTGCGCCAGTATGTGCAAAAAAGCTACAGTTCATCTCTAGCGTTTTGGGGGCGATCCTTTTGGTCACCCTATACTTAAAAGTATTTTCCACCTACGTCAGATATCTGTTTGGATTTCATTTGAACTTGTCTGGGCGAACTGTTTTTGGAGAAAACATGTCACAGTTTGCGTGTGCAAGGTTGTTTTTTCGTTTTCAGTATACAGTATCGAAATGTCAACCTGTTTAAAGTTTTCAGCGACGCGTCTTCGTTCATGAAAGTTGCATCATTTTCAGGCATATTTCTACGTTAGTAAGTTTCAATGTCATCAAAATAATTATTCTTGTGATCGTAGCTTTTTATCCTAATCATTAGTTTGATCCCCAATTTTTCTACGTTTTAAGGTCACAGTGAAATTCTTCTCGAAGCTTAATTATTAAGCTTGTTCGGTTATTTAAAAAAAATAAAGTTTCAGGTAAGCTCACGTGTTTCTTAACACAATCTTGCTTGTATTAAGTTTCAAGGCATCGTAAAAACCCGAATTTTGGAAATGGTGTGGGTTTACAAATATTTTTCAAACATGTTTATTCCACGATATAAAGCGAGGAGATATACGCGAAGTGCTCCCAGAGTGAATTTCACGACAGCAGGAAGGGATTTTTCCCTATTTCGATTTCAGTTTCCAGTGGATTTTCAGCCTTTTGACGAAAACGTTATCGCTATGTTTTGGTTCTGGCTTGGTCTCCAGGAACCTGTCGAATATTAATTAGCCGATGTCACTCGCGATCCAGCTGATGAAGAAATTTCGTTGTGCATTGAAGGTTGAACTTTCTCCATCGGTTTTGCATCTCGTATTCATTCATTTTTTAAGTACGACAAGCATTTACATGTAGTTGATTTCCTAAAGGTGGATAATAATATAAAATCAAGGAGGAGCTGTTTGAGTCTTTTGAAATCAGTAATAATTATTAATATGTTTAGTGTAATAACACTTTGAGTTGTTGATGGGGTTACTATATCATAAGGGTGGTAAAGAAAACTGTTTGAAGTGTGATAAAATTTTCCTTCCCAGTTAATGAATTTGTTTCAGTTTATTATGTTTAACGTTAGAGTGGCAGAAATTGTTGTTTACAAGGTTTCTCCAAAAGTCATCCTCATTCAACTATTTCTTAAGTCTATTGTTATTCTACAAACTTGAACTATTGCAGTTTTAATTTGGCACTAGAAAGTCCAAAAACCTAAATGCTAAATAAAATAATGAAGTGCACATGTAAGGTGAATGAAAGTTGAATACAGTTGAAGAAATCTTGAAAGGCAGGAAAAATATCACTATATCAGTACATTTTCAATCAAATAACCTATGGGATTAAAAAAAGAAATCCCTTTTGTGCCATTTGATGTGCCAGGATAGACAGTCAAATAGAGATGTACGATTGACATGAAGCAGTGTTAATCTTGATTATCATAAATTTAATAATGACATGGGCATGTCCTTGAATGGAAATCACCAGGAAATAGAGCCATCTCTGTGCTCCCTCTGTACTGTATCTGATTACTTTTCCTTGGCATTTGTGATTCACTTTAAGAATATCATAATATTTTTCTTTTTGTGTTAGTATGTTTCATTTCCTGTTAATTTATCATTTAGAGGTGTGTCATTTCGTCATGCCTTTGAATTCCCTTATTTGGAACATGTCAGACTTGCGTTACATTACAGGAAGTGGTCTCAAGTGAATAACACTCTTGCTGTGCATGTTCAGTGCGTGATTTGAGTAACCTTTAGACCTAGGCCTGGTTTATTCAATTACTATTTTTAACTGTCTACCTAAGAGATTGTTAAACGTGTCCACATGTTTCATTTCATATCCTATAATACAATAACAAATTCAGGTGACTTGCAGCAAGCCATTGCATTCAGGCAAGCCACTCATCCTTTCCTAAGCAGCAACAGTGTATTTCCTGTGCAACAATAACACACTGAAGCTACCATGCCTACAGATTTTGCTCTTCCAACGTATTCTAGTTATTTTGACCATATTAAGCATCCGCTCAAATGGATCTTAACTTACTCCAATTCTTGCAAACCCAGCCCAGATCCACCGGTGCTTCGCTCGTTTGTAGACCGAGGAGAGCCCATCAAGAAAATGTCGACTCCAATAACAAGGACAAATTTCAAGCAGCAGCTCCAACGACAGCAGCTTGAGCAACAGGAGCTGCAGTTGTATCAGGCACAGCAGCAGGGCCTGAAAGAACTACCTCAGTCTCAAGGCATAGCTGTCCCAAGAACTTCGTCTCCAACCACTGTTCCTCCAGACATTCCATCAAGCGTACTTCAGGTATTACAGTTTATTTTGCAATTTACTTTAATTTTTTTATTGTTTTCATCTTTGCAAACTGTGTCTGCTACTGTCCAAAGCTACAAGAAGATCAATATTCTTGTGTTGTTGAAACTGATGCTTTTAGTAAATTACATAAATCATGTGATTTTGACCAATTTAAGGCTGAAGAAAATAACAAGGGGAGTTAAACGAAAACAAATTTCCTTGATTTAGCTGTTTTGTTTGTGGTTAATTTGCAAATGCTTCAACCATTGATTTAAGAATTTCAGCATCTGACACAACACGCCAACATACTGTAAATAGGAAAACAATATTATTATTTGTTTCCATGGTTCTTGTGATACTAATGAGTGCACATTAAAAGGAATGGTATGCTTTGACCAAATAAAGCCATTGTAGAAGAGAGTGAAAACGTCTTTGAATGTCCTTTCAACATTCTTTGCTATTAGTCTTTATTATGTAACTTTCAAGGGATTTAATATACATGTGGCTGAAAATGCTATGTGCCCAAGCAAATTAAGAAGGATTTGGTTTCATGTGTGATAGGAAAAGATCATGAAAAAAAAATATATTTCCGACAACGTGCCTCCCTTGGAAAGTCCAAAGTGTGGGAGTGATATCTTGTCCTTATTAATATTCTAGTGGAAAGGTAGCTAAGGGGCTTGACCTTTTTGCTCTTTAAGGTATCTGTTACCATGAAGTTTAGGTTACAGAAAGTGATCTCGTTTTCCTTGTTTGGTCAAATGAGTAGAGCTGTAGGAAAATTGATCTTCTGGGATGGGAGAACTTTACCTATATATTTTGAGCCTGTCGCTTGGAAAGTCAGAGATCGGAGAGCCAACAAAAATTAAGTTAGTGCCGAAGAATTTAGAACAGTATTATTTAATTGAGTTCCCAATTCTTCCAAAGGATTATTCATCAGAATAACAATGGTAGGCCACTGGGGATTTCTTGTCATGAAACATCTTTGATTAATTCCTGTGTTGAGGAGATGTGATATCCTTGTTTCTTAGGTGAAAACACAACTAGAAAATCCCACTCGCTACTTCATTGCACAAAAACAAAAAAGGCAACTGAAGGAGTACCTCAAAACGCAAGGATCGCCTACAGCGGGAGACTTGGTGACTGTTGTTAGCAGTGCAAGTCAACCTACATTAAATGCCATCAATCAACAAGCGGTGGCAGCTTTGGCATCTGGTCATCTGATTAGGCAACCTGAGAGCCCCATGGCTGTCATGAGTCCTGAAGGAAATAACACATCAGAGGTGAGTGCTTCATTTTATCAAATCACTTGCTAGGGATTAGTTTTTATGAGAAAGAGACATTGGGGTAATTTGATTGTCATTTCCTCCTCTTGTAAGTTAAAAGCATCAACAGGAAGTTTCATGTTAATATTTACGGTTTTAGAAGTGATGATTCTCTTTATTAATTATAGCAGAGTTTTTTAAAGTCCTTTTAACAGTTTTCTGATTTCAGTAATCAATAAGTGCCTTTTTCCTTTCAAGACATTCTTTCCTCCAGTTTAGAGATAATTCTGCCGTGTTTACTAATACAAGATTTTTTTTTTGCTTTTGAAGGTCGAGACTTTACTGGATGATATCATCAGGTGAGACTTTTAAAAGTTGTCCAATTTAGTGAGTTTTCTTTTACCCATGGAAAGAGTGTTTGATTTCTTTTTTTTGTTTTTTCATAATTGAAGTTTGGCAATTGAGATAAAAAAGATAAAATCATTTTTTTCCCTTGACCGCAAAAAATGTTGTCTTAAACTATCAGAAGATAGAGAAAGAAACCGGTGAATTGACAAAATCAAATGTACTTTTTGCATTGGAAGTGAAGGATTTTAGTGTTTCCTGAACAATGCAACCTTTGGGGGTCAAATAGTTTAAGTTGAAGTAACACAATTTCCTTCTCTGTGTTGGCATTAAAAAAATGTAAACATGGAGTATGCTGTGACCACAGTCATCAAGCAGTCAGATGACGTTGTAACACGATCTATGGTAGTCATGGCAAAATCATATGATGACTTCTTGTAGTACTTTTGAAGGTGAACCATAGGCCTTTTGTTCACTTTTGTCAAACTTCTCTGTGGTGTAATCGGATGTTTCTGTTATCTCTTTCCAGCCTTGAATCAAATCCAGTTGATGATAGCCTTCCTTGGGATGCCTCTCTGACTCTTGGCTCGGTAAGTGGCCTGCTCTTGCAACTGTTTTCCCCGTGTCTTTCAAGATACATGTAGTAAGCTGTCCATATTCGGAAACCAGGTCTTAAACTGACCAGATAACTCACAAGATTGTTAAAGCAAGTGGGACATAAGACATACTCTAAACAAGATTCTTGTGTTTTTTTTTTTTTTTCAGAAATAATAATAATAATAATAATAATGACAATAAAATAATAATAATAATAATAGTTATTATTATTATTATTATAAAATGTGTTGAAATGATTTGTTTCAAAAGCCTGAGTTGGGATTATTTTTATCAAACAAATCACTTATGTTTGGCACCATTTAGTTCTTTCCAATTTTGTGAAAGAACTATTGTCGGCCTTGGGAAGGCCAAATCCAGTATGTAGACTAGAACCACTGTTGCTGCTGATAGCATCTACTAGGTTACCGTCAGTTTTGTTCAAAATCTTCTCAACCACTTATGTACAGTGTACATGTGTGTAGATATATATTATGAAAACAGTGTCAAGCAGTTAATTTGTAAACATTCAAACCAAATCTCGTATTTATTTCAATGGTTGCGTTTTTGTTACACTGAGGATAAGTTTTCTCATGGGACACAAAATGACACAATGCCATGGAAACTGGGTTAAAGACTTTAAACATCTGTTTAAGCACAGGTGTTTTTTATTGGAATACTGCTTTGATGACACATTTCGTTGACAAAAAGTGTGTAGGAGGAAGCATGGTTTCTTGATTTGATATTTCTACTTTTGAAGAGAATTATTCTTTTGTGAGCCTCTTTCACCCTTAAATCATTTGCCTTCTGTAGAACAGTCACTTGTAGAGGTTCCATGTAAAAGAAAAACACTGGTGTTTTGACACCTTTAGACCATATCTTTGCCTTAAATAAAGAAAATAGCCCTACTAGCATGCTGGATTTTGAAACAAAAATACCTTGCAAAAAAGGAAGTGTAAAGAAAAGATATTTGCATTTAACCTCCTTTTTGTGAGTCTGAAGGAAATAATACATCCTTAATTTCTTGAAAGGAAGTTTCTAATCTAACCTTAAAAGTTGTAGACATTAAACTTTAGATGTCATTGCACATGCTACGAGCATGATTGCACTTCCTCCCATTGTCCTGTGATTTCACTTGACACTGTACAATGCAAATAACTTGTCAGCCAATGCATGTTGTAAGGTCGGCAAGAAGGCCTTGGCAACTGGTTGCGCATGAAATACTGCTCACTTTGACCAGTCGTGCCGAACCAGTTTTTAAATCCCAAATAATGGGCATGAAAGTGAAAAGGGGCACTGGCAGTATTTAAATGATGTGCCTTGTCTTGTCCCGGTCTGTCTGATCAATGGTCATTTCCTTGTAGGTTCCACCTGTTACCACTAGCAACATGTTTGATTTGTACAATGGTCTGGGCATGGCACCTTTGGTAGGTAAAATATATCGTGTGCATTTAACTCAACTAAGGTTCATTTTTCTACAGTACATGGTTAAGCTTGTGTCATTCCTTATTAAAATGCACATAAGTCTACATGTAGCTTTTTTACTTATCAGCATGGAAGAGGTGAAAACTCAAATTGTCTCACAAAATCATGTGAAGATCATGAATAACAAAATGAAGTCATACGTCTTGAAGAGAGGTTAAAAATGCATTGCTGCAATATAGATTTGGTGCCAAACAGGCTTGATCACAACTTTTGATTTTGTGCCCTCAGGGAAATTAATTGCTCGTGAAAATAAAAAGTTTACAAATACTCTGCTATCTGAAGAGAGTCAACTCTACTTCACATTGATCATGTAGTGTTTGAATTAATGTTGTTCAGAGAACGAGAATTCAAACACAAAATGGAATTCTCAGTGTGGTTTTTTTAATGAAGTTCTCATGATTGATGTTGTTCACAGAGCAAGAATTCAAATACAAAATGAAATGCTCAGTGCCGTTTTTTGAATGAATGTGGTGTTTTTGATGAAGTGCTCGTGATAAGCTGTTTCTGAGTTGCATCGAGGAGCCCTCAATGAAAGCAAACATCTTTTTGAGTTTTCATTCTCGTTATCAAATTGCATCGAGGCTGGCTTCAACAAAGACACTACCAGACTACAGTTTAAAATGTGTTTCATTAAAGAAGGGTTGTTGATCAAGGCAGTAGTGATTGCACTCACCACTCACCAGTGTGATTCAGACCTTGGTTGTTAAAGGGGATTAGGCAGATGGTTCTTTCCTTGGGATAAAATTAATCTCTTCTCAGCTGCTATCAAAACCAATTGAGTTACACATTTAATGGCGATAGTTATATCCAGTGGGTAGCGCTATTTTCCTTTCAGACAACTTGGGTACATGTAAGGTGCAATCCTTAGGTGTAAATCCATGTTGTTGATCAAATCTGCCGTTGGTCTTTATTCAAATCCATGAGGATTTATCCCCCACAGTTCCTGTATCCCCCTTCATCTATACAAATCAACATGTCCAAAATGGGTTCCACTGACATTTCCCACTAAATCGTTGGTTTTAAATTATATGAGAATATTAATTTTTTGGTTCTCTTTTGCAGCTTCATGCCACTGCGCCCTCCTCCAGTTGTCCTGCTGTCATTAAACAAGAACCACAAGGTCGGTGGAATGATGTCGTTATCTCTGATATTTAAATGTCAGTTAGGTCCCTGAAATGAGTGCAACTCAATAGGGCATCTAAGGGCAACCAAACCTGACATATCGACAATCATAGACAAAAGTAGTTGGGAAGGTTGTGTAAATGAACCACGCAAAAGCTGTATTTCAATCCGCCTCTGTTAAAGCGCAAAAGAAACAGTTTCACCTTCTCTTATATAGCCCCCCTCCCCCCTATTCAATGTTGGAAGGTAACACAACAATTTCCCACTAAAACCATTCAGTTCTGTACAACATTGAATGAGGGTGGAGGGGAGAAAAGCAATGAAGACATCTGAAGTGCTAACCTTCCCAATGGTTTTGTCTATGATTGTAGCATAAAATAATTATATACCTTTGAAACAAATTTCATTTAATAAATTTAGTTTAATTGAAACCAGTTTTTAAACAAGTTTCTTGTCTTCGCGACAAACTTGTTTCAAAACTGGTTTCAATTTCCACCTTTCAGAAGAAATTTTCTCAGTCGGAAAGACAAAAAGAAAACTTCCTAGCCTCTGGATTTCATAATTTTTTAAGAGGCATACCTTTCTGCTGTGCCCCCCCCCCCCCTCCCCCTCCCCCTCCCAACACATTCATCTGTGCTGATGAAGAGTTCTTTCTGCAATATCAATGAAATCTGCCTTTGACCTTCAGATTTAATGTTGGAGCAACATTACACCAAAGACCGACAGAAGAAAGATAACCACAATATGAGTAAGTAGAATGATAAGTGGGATTATTTTTCAGTTATCATATAGGAAATCACACACTGAGCACTGCCTAGGAAAGTTCTGTCCAGTAGCTTTCATTTGAATGCTCACATTTGAGGGTTTTTTGAATAAGGAAAACATTTGTCTAGAAAATGAAACAGCATTGCGGCTTTCTTTTCATTTGACACACTTTATGGTTTCATCCGACCAGAAACGTAAACACCACCTTGTACAGTACAAGACGAATGTTTTCGCTTTGGGATTTCGTCCACAGACGCTTAAGTTACTGCCATCTTTTACAGCCAAAGAGCTGCCTAGAAGCTGTCCATTTTGATGTTCACACTTAAAAGATTTCATTCACAATGTCAGATTTGTTACCACATTGTACAACTTAAGTTAGCGGCATTGCGGAAAAGTGCACATCGGATGGGAATGCGTTCAAGACCATAGTAATTAATTTCCTTTTACTCTTCATAGTTGAAAGACGAAGAAGATTTAACATCAATGACAGAATCAAGGAATTAGGAACACTTCTGCCGCGTCAAGATTCGTAAGTCGCCTGCCTTTGTACCCTGCTGGATAGACCCTTCTCCAAAATGGCGGCCGAAAATTCAAATAAGTTAAAATTAAAAAGTAATACCAGAAATAGAAAGAGAACCTTTACTTCAGTGACCCTGCAAAGTTTCGGCATATCAGGTGTAATATCAGCTGAGGAAATGCAAGTTGAAAAATGAAAAATTTACAGACGTTTCTATGAGTGGGGGTATGACGTATACCGCCAGTCATACAAAAGTCTGGTAATTTGTCAAATTTCAACTTACATTTTCTCAGCTGTTATAACACCTAATACGCTGAAACTTTGCAGGGTTACTAAAGTAAAGGTGCTCTTTCTATTTCTGGTATCAGTTTTTCATTCAGTTCAATTTTAACTCATTCAAATCCGTTGCCGCCATGTTGGAGAAGGGTCTATTACATTCAGTTCGGTTTTCATTTTTCAGTGCTTTTCTATCGCTCAACAACTTGCAAAGTGTCTGATATTGTGGTTATACTTGTTTTATTTAGAGACGTGCGTCAAAACAAGGGAACAATATTAAAGGCCTCCGTAGATTATATAAGAAAGTTGAAGCGGGAACAAGAACGTATCAAGCAAATTGAAGACGACAAAAGAAACACAGAGGAACTCAACCGAAGACTTTTACTGCGAGTTCAGGTTAGTTTGGTCGATGCAGCCATATTGTTGGAATCGCTCTTCTTAAAGGGGCTAGGTCATACTATTTTAGGTAATTTCGTTTAATTTTGTTAATTATGAGCTCTAAACGTCAAACTGGCAGAGCAAGAGTCTTTCATTTGCAAAATCACGGCAACATAACAACTGAGAATGATTTTCAAGCTTTGTAAATGACATTTTGATATAGACTGATATAAATTTGAAAAAAGGTGGGCCGACGTTTTTCAAATTTACCCAAATTCAATCCATTTCAATCCTCTCCAGTTTTGTCCATCCATGTCCCTTCTTTGCTTCCCTGTGTTTTGTTAGAGTTTTTCTATAGTTTTGAACAGTTATTTTGATATTTTAGTTAATTCTATGACCATTCGATCAGTGCTGAAAATGCCTAAAATAGCGTGAACTAGCCCCTTTAAGAGCGGGATTCAATTTAATACTCATTACAAGTATACGAGCAGGGATGATGCAGCGTTGGAGGTTCACCTCCGACCAATGTGGGCCGGTTTCGTTCCCAGACTTGGCGTCAAATGTGACTTGAGTTTGTCGGTTCTCTACACTGCCCCGAGAGGTTTTTCTCCGCGGGGTAGTCCGGTTTTCCCCAACATTTGATTTGATGGAGCGGTTTTCAAATGAGTGTCGTAAAACCATAACCAAAGTAATTACTTTGGCCAATCAAAAAGGACGGAGACAATCCAGTAAACCAATCAAAACTCGAAGTAATTACACGTAGCCGACACAAAGCGCGGGAAAATGTGCACGCGCGAGCCACGAATGGTTTTGGTTTCACTTCTGGCTCCAGTTGTTCGAAGGGTGGATAGCCGGGTATCCACAGACTAAATCACTATCCACTGGATAACTCAATTGCTTTCGCTAGTGGTTATCCGCTAGATAGTGATTTATCCGCTGGGTGGCGCTATCCAACTTTTGAACAACTGAGGCCTGATTGGTTGAAAAAGTGGCGCGAGAACTTTGAACCAATCACCGAGTGAAGTAGATGCGAAACCAAAGTAATTCGTTAATTACTTTCGACACTCAATTGTAAACCGCTCTAAAGTTCATTATTATTATAGAGAGATTTTAGCATCGTGTTTGTACGTGAAACGGCAGACGTCGGCTTCCCGTTTCACGTACTGTTGTGGACTCGTTGTTTGTAGAAAAAGACGCCTTATAAAATGAAAATCCTTACCTGTCAAATTTTGCGAGTTTCGATGAAGCTGTTTTGCGAGTGAAGATAGTCAACGGGAGTTATGAAAAAAATTGCGGTAAGGAGGTAGTTGTGAACGCGCTATAACCATGAAACCTAATTTTTACTCGTTTGACTTACCGGAAATTGTTTTTGGGGTTATTTTTTTTCCACAAACAACTTGTTATGTGAAAGAAAAACCGAGAAGAAAATTCACGGCGCGGCAAACGCGAAATGCTCACTTTCACATAGAAATGGCAAGCGGCAACCGGCAAACGTAGAAAATGGCGGGAAAATGATGGTCACGTGATCACTTTTGCCGTTCGCGTTTCACGAGAACGTGATGCTAAATCTTCCAGGCGCCAAGCGAGGGAAAACGCAAGTGGGCAAGTCAGCATTGGCTTTGCCTTTGCCTGTGATTGGCCAAGAATGGGGCGCGAAAAATTCCAGCCAATCATCGTTACCTTAGTATTGCCAGTCCGCAGAAACCACAGTTTTTGGCGCTAATATTGTAATCTTCATTTCAATCGTAGGAACTTGAGATGCATGCTCGCGCACATGGAATCCCAACCACACCCCTGACATCGGATACAACAACAGCTCTGTTATCTTCAATTCTCACAGCTAAATCGGCTACCAGCGAGTCGGTTAAAGTCAAACAGGAGCCCACACAGAGCAGCAGTCGGTGCTCCGCCGCAAAAACATCTAGCCAAGATAACCAAGAACCTATGGAAGACTATTCGCTACCATCGTCAAGCAATCCCAGTCCTCGCTCCCCCAACATGGACGACGAGATGACAGATTGAGCTAAAATACTTGCTTCCAATACTCGGTACACTTCACACGGAAGATGCTTGGACGGCCCCAGATGTGTGTTCATTTTGCGGAGTTGATAGTTTTGAGCCCGTAGGGTGAAGGGGCGCACGCTATTGGACGCTGGACTTTTTTGAAATAGTAAAAAGGTGAAGCAGTTGCATATAACAAGCTTATAAAAGCATTGCTTGAGGGATGAGAATATCTTCGTCCTCATCGTGTAGACGTAAAGAGCATTCCACGCGAAAACGCTTTATTGCAAGACGGTAGGAAAGTGGTTTTCTAGCGTGAGTTACGCTGTCGTGTCCCGGTCTGTTTGTGGTGTCTTCGTGCTATCAATATTCAGTGGTTACTAAGTGAATGTAACTCGATTTCCTCGAGTTTGCTGGAAGGGCTTCGTTTTCCCTAAATTGGACGGTGGAACATTGTATTTCCAAAGTAGTTTAGACTTTGACATATTTGGCCCTAATTTACCTCGCATGCAATCAAAATATTTAATTTTTCTTAGTTTAGCGTTATAAATTCGTCCGTGGTTTATGGTTGTGGTTATGATTCGTTTGAAAACGCGCGCGCTTCAACGTTATTCAGATAATCCAGTTTTTTGCTCCAAATGAGCACGAAGGGCGTTGAAATGAAGAGAGAGCGTGAAGCATTTGTTTTACGTTCGCGTAGGCGTCACACCTGCAGAGAAGGCATTTTAAAAAAAATGTATTGAAAGTAAAGAAATTTCTAAATGCTTCCGAAGTCGCCACGCGATGTTTTTTTTTTTCTCGGAATACATTCAATTGACTGGAATCACCAAATTCTCCAACACAATGGAGAAATGAAATGGTGCATCTTCTTGTGAATTCGAATTATCGGGAAAAAATGTTAGGAAATTTACAAATCAATCGTAATTTGTATTTATAAGACGGCAAGGGATTTTTATATCGGTGAATTAACTGACAAAGTCAAGGTTTGTTTTTTATCGAAAGGGGAGACAAAAAAAATAGATTCAGCTGTTTTAAGCTGAGTGACTTAAGAAATAATTTTAATTCACGAAAAAGAGTATTTTAAGAAACGTTTTATTGTTTCATTAGAAATTAAACCAGCATACGCTAAGTTTGTCTTCGTTTTGTTGGTTAATGTGTGACGTTAGCTTTTATTTAGGCATTCGTGATTTACTTGTCAACAAAATAAAACACTAGCAATTCAACTGTTTACTGTTTTTTGCCCTTGTTTCTGAAATTTTTGTTGCTGTTCGTTCTTTGGGCTTGATTTATCACGCATGTGTTGGCCACACCGGGTTTTGTTTTATTTTATTTTATTTTATTATTCAACTCCGAATTTTAGAAAACAAAGAAAATGTTGAATCGATGTTAAACGAACGTTTAAATGGACTTGATTTAACACGCTTTCAACATTTTTTAACCCTTTTAACAATGTTCGAGGACCTGTTCAAACCTACTCAACATTTGTCGCAAGCAATATCCCTTTTCGTGGTTAGTTAGCTCTGCCATCCAACTGAGCTATGGCGTCACTCAGTTGGGAGCATGCACCCAACAAGTAAGTGATTTCCGAGTTCATGACTGCCTCCTCTTCAAAGCGAGTCTAAGTGCGAAGATTTTGTGATGATAATTAGTTCTACTTTACATATGAATGAAAACTAATTTTCATAAGAAAAACTTCGCACGTAGACTCGCTTTGAACAACTCAATCTCGTTCCCTTGGTCGGCGGTCGGGAAAGAGAGACTCTGGTCGAATCCAAAAAAAGGCCATATTTGATTGGCTGTTGAAAAACCGTTTTATTTCCTGCCATTTTCATTTTTCAAATTTTAAACTCAAAAATCGTGATTTCTTTTGGATTTTTATCTATAAGAAGTTGAAGATGATCTAGAAATAAATCGTTTTACAACTTGCCAGTTCCGTAACGTTTTTGTTTTTGTAAATACAGCAATTGTAACTTGCGCGACAACAGATACTGAAATCTGTTTTGATTGATAAAATGTATCTCGTTAGTTTCTTACTTTCCGTAGTTTAAATGTCTCAAGTGTATCGGGAGATGTATTTATACTCATGTGTACTGTCTGGCGAGTGAAAAGTAAGCTCTTTCATGGCAAGGTGACCTCCAGTGTTTTTGTTGATTTCAAGTTGATTTCTAACGTCTCCCCTCACGCACGCGCAGTTATTCAACCGGAACCAGAGTTTTCTGGCTGGACAAGGGTAACGGAGGCTCTGGGAACGAGATTGACATGAACTCAGAAATGGCCTGTTGACCTGCGCACAACTGAGTAGCTTCGTTAGTTGGTGGAGCATTGCACCGGCATGGCGGCGTCGTCGTCAGCCTTGCGTAAGCTCTCCATTTTTGCAACGTAATACAACTCATCTCAGAAGCAGTTTTAGCAACTTCTCAATCGCAAAAAAGGCAAAATTCGGGCTCTGAAAGAATTTCGTTCTGGTAATTGTCGACAGAGTTCTGCTATCCCAGTCTCCTTATATCCCCCGGAAGTGAAAATTACGATTGGCCGCACGAAAGGTAGATCCGTATGGAATCTTTTAAATCTTTTTTTTATCTCAGAAAACCATGATGTTTCGCTTAAGTAAATAAATAAAAAAATTGTCACATATACTGCAATTGTCCAGATAAGTGTGAACATCAATTCTCTGAGAACCCTCACTTCAAATACACATTCGTATATTCGTAACGGTAACGAACGCGCGAATAGTTTGCATCTCCAAGTGACGTTTTCGTTAAAACGGAACGCTTTGAAATGCATTTTCACCCGGGCCTTTTTCGCGATTAGTATTGAACAAGGAAACTCGCAAACGTTTTGCATACATTTTCAGCAATGACAAGGATGCAAGCTCCCGGACTGCAGCCATACTAAAGCTACGGCAACACGAGCATGCAACATAAACGTCCAACTTGTCTTGTTAAACTAGTCGAAAGGCAATGCTGCGTAGAGGTCCTACTTTCTGCAACACGCTGCAGCAACTTGCATCACATGTTTTTTGTTGCGAGGCAGGTTGTGCGTGGGATGTAAAACGGGCAACATCTCTTTTCGACTAGTTTCGCAGCAATGTTACAAGACAAGTTTGACGTTTTTTGTAACGGAACTCCGCACGCCGAAGGCGCGCGCGCGGAGCATCATGGGTAAGAAAATATGGTAACTGGACCATACGACCGTACGACTGTCCACCGCTCCACGTATGCCAATGTGATCAAGGAAGCCATACTCCAACCCGTTTTGATATTGGACATCAATGTGGTCAATTGACACCTATCAAAACAAGGTTTCCGTTGACCAGTATGTGGTGATATGCCCATATCGTTTAGAGCTCATTGAAGTCAGCTGGTTTTTTTAAATTGACCGCTGACCAGGCACTGGGTTCCGATTAGATCGCAGGTTAACTTATTGTAAGAATAAACCCGTGAGCTCCGCTTTTAGGCTCGGCTAAGTCTACTATGATAGGCCATTCCGGAATTGCGCAGGGAACTCCACTGGTGCGAGTTTCATATTTGAGTCAATCCGTAAATTGACACAATCACATGAAAGATAACATTGAGATTGGCCATCTGTCCACGTTTGATGCTTTTAGGTCGAACAGAGACCAAGGTACGGACTCTAAAACATAGTTAAAAATCCATACAAACAAACAAACATCTCTAAACTCTTAAAATTCTTTCCAAATAGCAGGGGGAAAGGGCAGGATCTTCCAGTTATCCCAAATCTGAAAATTTTTTTAAGAGTTTAGGGATGGCCTATATATATTATTGAATGCGATCATAGAGCGGTTTTCAATTGAGTGTCGAAAGTAATTAGCGAATTGCTTTGGTTTTTTGATGACTTTACTTATCAATAAAGGGCAAAATTACTGAGCGCTGATTGGCTCAGAGAGAGGGTATTTTTTTCTTAATCGAGGGCACTTTTGGTAATCAAGAGAGGGCTTGATTACTTGATCATGATTGGTTAATTTTGCCCTTTATTGATAAACAAGTAATCGCATGAGTCCTCGTACTATTAAGGATTAATTGCACTTGTGTTTTGGAAATTTTCCAAAACACTCGTGCAATTAATCCTTAATAGTACTCGGCCTCATGTGATTACCTATAATAAGCGATTGGTTCAAAGTTCTCGCGCCACTTTTTCAACCAATCAGAAGTGAAACCAAAACCAATCGTGGCTCGTGCGTGCACATTTTCCAGCACTTTGTGTCGGCTATGTGTAATTATTTCGAGTTTTGATTGGTTTACTGGATTGTCTCCGTCCTTTTTGATTGGCCAAAGTAATTACTTTGGTTTTGGTTTTACGACACTCAATTAAAACTCAATGACACAGTTGGTTGGTAGCGGCCTTCTATGCGAGAGGTCCCGAGTTCGATTCCTAGTGACCTCACATCCTTGCTACGACTTCTTTTCATTCTGTGTAGCTTCAGATCGCTATAAATACCCTTAAAACGGAGCACTGATGAAAAGAGGAGGGTAAAATGAGCGCACCATCGGCTCCCTGGGAGAATACCCTTTAGAGGGTAAAGGAACCTCTGACGTTAAGTAAGGTGTATCTTTACCTTTATCGTCGCAGGGGTTAAGAAGAAACTTTATCAGTCGCAAAGACTGAGCCTGCAAAAATCCAGGCTTATAAGGGCCTGGAAGCCATGACCTTGCGATTGCTCTGAACTGGCTCCATCGTCTGTGGTATCAAGTGGTACAATGTACTTTTATTACCATGTAATCCTAGTAATCGAAATGGGAACCCACCGTGAGAAGAGAGAGAAACTCTAGAGTAAAATTGAACCCACGGGATGGATCTCCTACGCTGCACGAGGGTCTAAAATGGGGGCATAGCTTTCACGACTAAAGGTTAAAAAAATTGCGTTTTCACGGCTAATGGTTATTTTTTCCCATCACGGTTGACTTGCAGCAACTCCCAACATGCAGAAGTGTTGGCAGTTGTTTGCAAACGGACGCAACAACCCCCAACAATGTAAGGACGTGCAGTGTATTATGGGAAAGATTCGACCCTTAAGACTTTGTAAACTTACAAAATTTGGCTTCCATCTTGTTTTCAACATGTTAATGCCTCGCTGTCTCCATGAAGACCATCTATATTGCGCGTGCGTTGCCCCAACAATGTTGGAAGAGCTGTGCAAAAGGATCCAACATTGTTGCGCTACGCTTGGACGATCAAGGAACAAAACGAATATTGGGTGTTGTTGGCTCAAAAGCTTGACAAGTTTCAAACTTCGCGTGCAACAACTCCCAACAACACGCAACAGGGTTTGCAAAACGGACACAACATGTCAGACCCAACAATGCTGGGAGTTGTTGGCCAACAATGTTGCATCCGTTTACATGGGGCTAAGGGAACACCCTACAATG
>NC_090872.1:9471526-9476526 GCF_036669935.1 Montipora foliosa
CGACAACATTGTTATCGCTTTTGAAGGTTTTAAGGTTTCATAACCAGTCCCGCGATTTCCTATGATTGAAACAACACTGTTTTCCGCCGAATTGAATGCATGTAATTGACCAATTGAAAGAATCTCTGGCACCGCGCACCGGTGGTTAAGCGTCGGGCCGTCACGCGAGAGGTCGCGGGTTCGAACCACGGCCGGATCAACACTCAAGATCTTAAAATAATTGAGGAGAAAGTGCTGCCTTTTTAATTTCATCTGCAAATGTTTAGACTTTCAAGTCTTCTCGGATATATAAGGACTGTAAACCGTAGGTCCCGTCTCACAAATATCTTCTATGTTCATAAGTTCCCTGTGGGACGTTAAAGAACCCAAACATTATTCGAGAAGAGTAGGGGATAAAGTCCCCGGTGTTGTGCTGTTGTTGTTATTGTGATGCTGCTGTCCTGTTCTCTCCAGCAGAAGTGGCCGGCTTGGCGGCAGTCAAAAAGGGACTTTGCCGAGTGCTGGAACATGTATATATAGATGTTTGTCATTTGGAGGAGGCCAGTGAATAACCCAGTTTTGTACAGAACAAAAAATTAAACTACAAAGGCTCGTCAGTTAAATTGGCGTGCTTCCATGGCACACGAACGATTTCACTTGAGAACGGTTACGCTGTTGGTAAATAAACCTCCCTGAGCTGCAAAATTGCATATAAGCCACTAGAAACTCAGAAAAAAATTAAAAAATTATCTCAGCTGATGCTCATATTGTCACTGGAAAGCATTCGTGAATCAGTGCATGTTTCAATATTTTATAAGGCTCGAGTGACGTAACTCGTCTGTGAGCAGACAACCGTTAATTCTCCGGCAAACCTCTCGAAATCGAGTGAATGTCCAAACACTGGCTCTAAACCTGTAAATTTAAAATTCGTTTATCTGCTTGATAGAACTGAAAGCTGGGGGCGGTATGGCACATGCCGGCCCTAATATTTCCCCTTATACACATGTACTCTACGCTGCCGAGACAAACGTTGCCGTTTTCTACTCCACAAAATTATTCAGTGGAAAAGAACAAACAGCTGCTTTTAGTTTTATTAATAGATTGACTGTGAATATTCATATAAAATCGTCAAATCGAAGCACGCTTATTAATTAAAACTCATTTCCTTTGTATTTATATTTTCTTCCTAGGGGAAAGTCCTATTTGTAATCAAAAGTATCACTAATCACTTATCTCTCTCGTCTTTCTTGTTATGAAATTACAAAAATCCTTCACTTAAACAAAGACATGTTAGAGACACAACGGGTGAGGAGGGTATCATTATTATTTTGTCTTTAAAGTTTGATTTTTCACAGGTAGTTTCTTCTTATTTGTACAGCTTGGTGTCTCCTTTTTGAAAGCCTTTGTTGTGCGCTGTCTCTGATTGGTTGACTTTGAATCGTGATCACTTGCTTCGCGCATGGTCAGTACGGTCCCGTGAGTAAAGATCCGCTCTCCCTCTCACGGGCCACATGGGTGAATGGTGAAAAAAAAGTAGGGACGTTATCTGGATATTTTGGAGTGTTTGCCCAGGAAAAGACGCAGGAAACCTTCGCGGACGCAATCTGGGACTATCTACTCTTCGTGTGTGGGTTTCACGGTTGTTCGTCGGCGAAAGGTGGCCTTGTGGAATAGTTTGAATACGTCGACGCTCTAACACGTTTACTTCATATTATGACTGACGTTGAAACGGTCCCTAAGGCGAAACTAGATATCGTTGAGAATGAAAATCACATAACAAGCATTGGAAAAAATGCCGAAGAGCAATTAGAGGTAAAAAACCGCGTTGCGGAGAGGGAACAAAACGAGAATTTGGACGACAAAACTCTACTCAACGAGGAGAAGCGCAATGATTGGGCCGAAGCACGTCCCCCGCCGAAAAATCCGTGGACAAGGCACTTTAATAAGGCTAATGGCGAGAAGGGTAAGCGAGCAAAAGTGCTGTCTTATTTACTGTCCTCTGCAACAGCTGTTTCAAAGCTGTTTTGCGTGTTTTTCTTTCAGAAGAAACAGAAAAACCCGCTGTTGTGAAAGCCGCTAAACGCAAGGGCAAGGTACGTTGTTCAGGGGGATGGGGTAAGGTGGACTATTGTCCTCGATTGAGAAAGGAGGTTATTTATTCTTTTAATTTGTGCTTTTTAGGGTAGTGAATTTACGGATATTACCAACTGGCCAACTCCTGGGGAATCTACAGCTTCTAACAAAGATGGAAAGGTATGAAATGAAGTTTACACCAAAAATTCCTGTTTCACACGTAAACGATAATTTTCATTTCGTTTCTTGTTTGTTCTTGTGTGGACTTCATCGAATTTACTCTGTTTGGTTTTTTTCCGCTTGCTTTTTTTCAAGATGATTCCTGCCAAAAAGGAAAATACTGAAAATGAAACCTCAGACGACGAAAGCTTGAAAACCACTCCGAAGAAAAAAGGTAATGAATATTTTTGCTGTTTGCAAGCTAATAATTCTTGTGTAAAGACGATGTTTGTGTTGGTATTTAACTTGGCTAGCAAGTTTTATCATAAATTGATTTCTGACTCTTTAAACCAGGAGACACAGAATTTGTTACAGAGTATGATAATTGCTTATCTGTCTAAGAGCACAAAATTCATTGTTTAATTAAACGTTTTTGATGTTAGAATGGTAAGTCAAAATAAATTATCAAACATGACACCTCAATGTAATTAATTCCAGTGTTCATTTATCGGTTGTACATGAATAAGGTTTATGATAATAAATTCAAAGTGCTTAAAAATTGAGTCAACAGTTCTAGTTATTTGTTACCAACATAGACATGCATGTTCACTTGGCAAGAGACTCAAAACATGGGTGTAAGTTGTTGCCTAGGTGCAACTAATAAAATTGATGCTATAACATTAACCAGTAGAAGACTCTGGAAATTACATGTTGGTCGTGAATTAATTTAAACAATTTTTTTTCCATCATATTTTTTGACTTGAAAGGAGAGTAAGAAATTTTTATCAGAATGAAAGGGCCAAAAACATGCCAGACTAAAATGTACTATCTCATTTGATGGGTGAATGTTTTGGTTGTAACAGTTGCTAGAGGAACAATAAATTACTGGACTTGTGATTTTGAAACGCAAAGACAGACATCATTCGACTTTTACACCACATTTGTGTTGATATAAAGAACAATCTCTCTCTGCTTGGTAATTTTTAACTGTGTGTTAAACTCTTTTCAATTGGGTACATCCCAAATAATGGGCAGCTCTATTCTTGATACAAGAACTTTACCTTTTAAAGACCATAAAGAGAGATCAGTAAACACATGGCATAAAGTAGTAAATTGCATGATTTTAGCTGAAATTTAAAAAAAAAAAAAAAAATGGATGCCTGTCATCTTTTGGCAAGCTGCAGGTGTATTGTACTGAGTTTCTTGTATCAGGAATTTTTCATTTCCTTGCTTCCCCGTGTATTGATAAACAGCGAGGTAAAGGTCAACCTCATTTTGATTAACTTGGATTTAGAAAAATTTCAATTTTTTGAGCAACATTTTAACACATTCCACCATTTTGCACTTTTTTGTGAATACAAGATAAAAATGACCAAACAGTGTAACCACACCTGTTATAGCTGGTTTGTTCAGTTGCTTAGAATTCCTGTCATTTTTTGGGTTTTATTATAACCATTTGATGCATGTACTTTTATTTCCACAAGTTATTGTCTTTGTATGAAAATATCATTTAGCATTTTACTTTTATTATTTTTGATTAGGAAGAGAATTGTGCACAATAAATTATTTAAGCCTTTAAGGCCCAATGCCCCCCTTCCTCCCTCAATTCATTTTCTTTAATTTTTATCTTGTTTTTCAAAGGCAAATGCACTTGTATGACTCCAACGCTTTTCTCAGAACATGCCCATCATCCCTCCTCAACACATGCCTGTACCATCTCACTCCATTTGCCTTTGCCATCTGAACCACTGTTTCCTTCAATCCCAACATCTCCATCAGGTCCTCTGTCTTCTTTTTCTCCATCAGTTTTGCACCACACTTTGCTCTCACCGTTGCTCTCAGTCCTTCTCAAAACTGCATTTCAGTAGTCAACATGGCCACTAAGTGAGAGAAGTCCACTAGCCAAAACTGAAATCTACTAGTATTTGGCTAGTTGCCTACCACCAAAGTTGTGCCCCAGGGGTTTCGATAGAAGCCGGTTACCGGCGGTATACCGCCGCCTGCTTTGCCTCACACCGCCGGCTAGTTTGCCTTGATTTTCACTAAAAATGGTATCATAAACTTGTCAAACTGCCGCCTTCAATGGGCTATCATGGACGGCTATTTCAGAAGTTATTGAAACCCATGCGCCCTGAGAAACAATTCAAACTGAACAGAAACATGATTAATTAAGAATCTTAACTGGCAAGAGGCAACCATTTACAACAGCTATTTACAAAGCATGGTCAAGTTGAATGCGGCACAACCGGAAACAAATCCATAGCAGAGGTCAGAATGGGATTTGAACTTGCGGCAACCACATGCAAACCCAACTCCCTAACCACTGGACCACGCTGTCTCTCTGTGTCCTCTAAAGAGTTCGGTGCAAAGAAACAATGTTCATAGTCCAGTTTCCAACTCACCAAGGTCACTGGATTAAAAATCAAGATGTGTTTAACATAATGGTTGGAGGCTAACCATTGAGAACTTTCTGAAAGGGTGCAGGGCTGGCGTAGTGGTAAGAGCACTCGCCTCCCATCATTGTGTCCTGCGCTCGATTCCCAGACTCTGTGTCACATGTGGGTTGAGTTAGTTTGTTCTCTACTCTGCTCTGAGAGGTTTTTCTCCGGGACTCCAGTTTGCCCTCTCCTAAAAAAAAGCAAGATTTGATTTGCTTTGCGTTAATTTGTTGATTTGAGTTTTCAGTGTCCCCAATTAGTGCTCCAGCAATAGAAGATTAGACACTTAAATAAAGTTCATTTTCTTTCTTTTTCCTTCCTTCTTTTTTTTCGTTGTGAAACTTGCTGTTT
>NC_090872.1:9481526-9486526 GCF_036669935.1 Montipora foliosa
TTTTGTTACTAGTTTTTGACACTTAATAGGGAGAAGCAATGGAAAAAGGCAATAGCACATGAAGTTGTACTCTACTAATGAATGTTACTTAGCAAGAGTTTCAATAAAATTGGAAGTGCTCCACTGGGTTGAGTAGGGTAACTGATTGTTGTGTTTATCAAAATGAATTTTATTCTTAAGGCTCTGTTACACTGTGAAATGTTTCGTGCAACTTGTCTTGCAATGTTTTAGCGACGTTGAGGCAGGACAAGTTGCATGAAACATTTCACAGTGTAACAGTGCCTTTAAACCCTGAGCTCATGAAAGTCTGTTAGAGTAATTGAGAGTTAGTCAAACAAGAGGAAGAGTTGACGAGAGTTTGTCGATAGTTTCACATGCAAATCAAAGAGAGAGAGACCCTGGGAAAATCCTTTCTGATGTAATTTGGCGACTAGCTAGCCGGTATGTTTAGCTTAGGGATTGTCCTTGGTCTCCGAATCCGATGCCGTATTATTTTTTCCTTTATTATCTGAGCCCCCTGGAAAAAAACGGTAACTGCTGACTGCAAAACTCTCTCTCAAACTCTTGTGCGCTGCCAAAGGAGAAAAAACTTTCGCCAACCCTCATGTGAAAAAATTGAGCAGGTTCAAATTTGATGAGAGTTCTCGAGAGTCTGTGAGAGTAGCCGAGAGTGGATGAGTGTTTCTGGCCAAATGAGAGCGCGAGTTTCAACTCTTTTGCTCTCATTTGGCCAGGACTTTAGTTTTGAAAGAATCTCTGTCTTAAATTACATCAGTTTAGGAGAAAAAACAGCTGCTAGGTTTACAGTCGGAAATTTATTATTGCTGGCTTGTCAAACACTGTAAGTTACATGTACACGGACATCACTTTTATTGTTGCTTCTCATCTCCACCCTTCAGCTTCGAATAGCATTACATGTGCAATGTACTTGCTGTGTTAAAAGCAAGAATACTTGGTTACTAAGAGTCTGTTCTCTTAAAGTGTCTGTAATTTTTTTTTAAAGGAAAGTGTTTGTCTCTTTGTTTCAGCAGAAGGGCATCAGCAGATGCCGTACAATTCATCCTATCCACAGCAGTTTGGTTATCAGATGTACAATGGCACAACTTACTTTGCCCAGCCAGCCTATGGTTCCAATCAACCGTACAACCCTAACTTTTACTACAGTTCTGGAAACTATATGACAGCAGTGCCATACGACGAAGCACCGTTGAAGGAATATGTAAAAAACCAAATGTAAGTTGTCTTTTGGTTTTGTACAGAGAAAATGTATTATTATCATAAATCTGGATTTTATATTTTTCATCATGTAATCATACAGTGTGGAGATACCAGTAAGCGTCCAGAAATTGAATGACCAATGTCTGAACCAGGGAATCAATCTCACACGTGAAAACGCTCTTGTATTACCCTCTGCAAGCAGGCTGCTTAAGACTTAGCTGAAACGTCTCAACCAACAACAAAATATCACGAGTCAATGACAAAAACTAGCTTTAATTAATTATGTCATCTCTTGACTACCACTACTCCATTTTTAAAAATATCAACTTATAATTGTCTTGTTTTGATTTTGAATTTAGAGAGTACTACTTTTGTGATCAAAACCTTCAGAAAGACATCTTCTTGAGACGACAGGTAACAGAAATTTATGACTTGTTTTGGTACAGCTCAAGACTGTACTATACATGTATGTATGTTTTGAAGTTAAAGCTTGCTTTGTAGGAATCATTGCCTCTATCATTATTTTAATTTTATTCTCGTTACTTTTTGTAGATGGACAGTGAAGGCTACATCCCATTAGGACTTATTGCAAGCTTCTACAGAGTTCAAGCCCTTACACAGGATATTAACCTTATTGTAGAGGTTTGTACGCCTTTGATTCTATGTGGCCAGTTCAATAGCTGTCTATGTGTTACATCTGAGAATATTCTCTGTGGGGAATGTTTCCATTCCTAGGCAAAATTTGTGCAATTGTGCTGCACAAACTTTATTCATAACAGCTCAGAACGGAAAACTGGCTCTGGTTGTTGAGTTAGTGGGTTCTTTGAAAAGTTAAGGGTCATTTTTCAAATTGAAAACGGTCTTATCTCCAGGGCTTACATTATTATTAAACTTCAGTGGAATACGATCCATTGGCCAGTGTACATGTAGCCCTGAGAAGGACTGTTGTCGGTGACAGACTTTCAACACCTGGGTGAAAGTCATGTTACTGTTCTTTCAAATCTTCCAATGCTGCTTTTGCACATTTTTTTTAGTCAAGTTAAGAAAAAAGAAAAAAAATCTTGAAATGTACATAAGTTATTGCAGAAACAAAACTTTAATAACAGTTAATCAACTCTAAAGGTGTCGTAATCCCTGATGGCGTGACTCCTCTGGGACCTGTTTCTGCAGCAAACTGCTGCTTCACTTATAATTAGCATTTTTTGGTTACACCTGAGTGTTGGGCACACTTTTTGAAAATTCTCCAGGCAATGAAAATCACTTTGTCGACATGAAATGTGCTGGGAGAGTGAAAAGTCTACTAAAAACGCAAAAAAAGTCACTACCCCCAGGACCTTTACCTCGTCTTGTGCTACGTTCATCTTGTAAGGCCCAGTTGTATCAAACCTAGCCAAGGTCACTTCACCAATATCCTTGGTAATTCATCACCAAACAGAAACGTAGTGACTGCATTACGTTTACTGCAAACAAGACTGCTAACAAAGAAGCCACCGTCAAACCCTGATTAAGTATGAAAAACATAGCACTTTATTTTTGGCATGTCACCCCTGACCGTTTAAAGCATACTTGTAGATTGATGAAAGTTGTTTGTTGCATTTTGCAGGCACTGCAAGGAAGTGAAGTTGTGGAACTTAACTTGACAGAAGGCAAAATTCGACGAAAGGATAACCCTGTTTTGTGGGTGATACCAGCGGACCAACCCTTAACTGGTTTGTCTTAAACTCTCTTTGCACTAAAGTTTTATGCAAACGGTAAATGAATGTCTTAACCCATTGACTCCCAGGGGTTCCCCATTGATGAGTAAAATCGTCTGGCGTTAGACAGAGTGAAATACTAAGAGCGCGTTCAGTTCAATTGACCTCATTCCGGAATTAGAATACGTGGAGTGATGATTAAAACGGTATGTTTGGCACGTTTCGAGGCAGCAAGGATAACAAAAGTATGTTTAAAATAGCATTTTAGCAGATATTTGAAAATTTTAATGTGAATCTCTGTAAAGAGGAAGGATTTCTATGTATTCCTATTCCGGAATATGGTCAATCGAACGCACCCTAAGTCTGGTCGGTTTAGGCTGGTTTTGGGCGTCAAAGGGTTAATTTAATTGAAACCAAGCATCAAGTCATCTTGTTAAGTGATTGCAATATCTTTTCCAAAAGATAATAATAATAATTATAATTAAAAATTCGACGAAAAGACAACCCTGTTTTGTGGCTGATACCAGTGGACCAACCCTTTACTGGTTTGTCGTAAAACTCTCTTTGCAGTAAAGTGTTATGCAAACGGTAAATGAATGTCTTAATTTAATTCACACCAAGCATCAAGTCATCTTGTTGAGGGATTGCAATATCTTTTCCAAGATAAAATAATTATTATTATGGTGAGAATGTAAACTCCCACAAGTATTAATATTCCCTTTAACCTTGTTCTGTGTTCATTCCCTAGTTGAAAACAACATGGCACAAGAACCAATTCTTACAGCAAAGCAAGATATTATTGGTACGGAGAAGTGAGCTTTTTGAGCCTGTGGTTTTAACAATTTCAATACTTATTGCAATTCCTTTTTAATTAATCTTCATGCCAGAAGTGGAACAATCAAAGGTGGCCAAGAGACCCACCAGTCTGGATAATCCCTCTGAGTTAATTAAATTGGCACAAAGGGAATCAGTCATGAATAACTCGTCTAGCAAAGAGGAGAGCAATAAAGGTGAGGAGACAACAGATATGGAGTGTTATCTTACAGTTTCTAAGCACTATAGGTGTTGCCAGAGGCACCCTTTTGCCTGAGGTCCAATTACAAAGCCAGCTACTGGATGGAGACTGCTTCAATATCTGGGTGTAAATCCCTGGAAACCCAGCCAAGAACTGACATGCCGCAAAAATTTAATCTCAAGTCTCCTACAACATCAGTGCCACAAATTTAATGACCTTTATTGGTAAAAGTTTTGTGTTTGCAAAATTAATATTACAATGAATTAATCACCCTCAGCTATTCAATGGGCCATTTGGATTCTTTGTTACATTCAATACCAGTTTTTGGGGGAGCTTGCGCGTGTGGAGCACCATTAGTAAGAAAATATGGTAACCCATCTGTGTGAGAAAATTTGGTTTGGGACTGTACGACAGGAACTTCTTTGTTAGTTACGATCAGTTGACACCTGTCAAAACAAGGTACCTGCTGACCAGTATCACATGACCATATTGTGGGCTCAAGTGTAAAGCTCATCAAGGTCAACTGTTTTTTTTTAAGTTGACCACTGACCAGGTACCGGAATTTGATTGGATTGCTGGCTCAGGCCAGTTTAACTTATTGTAAGATTAAATGACACGGGAGCTTGCCGAAATCTATATATTATGTATTTTCATTGTAGCATGGTTAGATTGTGATAATGCATGGTCAGTTGTGGTTGACCCTAAGTGCTTTTTTAGCTGGTTACGGAATTTTCTGAGTGGTGGGGGAAATACTGAAGGAAAAGAAAAGACAGGGGTGGGGTACAAGAGGTACAAAATATAAAAATACAGGAACTTGGCTTTTCATCCCATTGCCCTAACTCTTGGCATTCACCATGGGGAAATTCACTCTGTAATTTAGTGCAATGTTTCTGTGGAAATTGGCTGCGGTTTTAGGACAAAATGGGGCAAAAGTCACTTAGAACGTTTTGGCCCAGAGCCCTTAAATTATTTTATTGTAACTCCCGTCTTACTAATTTTCATATTTTGTTTTTCATGTTGCAGATACAAAAAAGTCAGATTCTGAGGAATGGACAGAAGTAAAAAGAAGGAAA
>NC_090872.1:9496526-9499026 GCF_036669935.1 Montipora foliosa
TAGGCTCATGAATTATTAATGAGTTTAAAAGAACAGTCATAACTAATATTATTGTTGCAATCTCTTAGTCCTAGTTATACCATATCAGAGGGTGTACCTCCTGGTACACATTTTGGAAGTTATGGATCGACACCACAACCGATCCCTCGGTTCCAGCATCCCTCACATGAACTCCTAGAGCACAATGGCTTCACTCAACAACTCTACTTCAAATATCGCTCCAAGAGCCTGAAAGGTTAGTAATTTTTTTTCAAAAAAATGAACCTATCCTACCTTGAAGGAATTTAGTTGTCAGGGTCATTGTAGTTCTGAGAAGGAATGTTAGTGGTGACAGATAGTTATATTGTCCTCTTAATTTAAGAATGTTTTGCACAAACATAGCTTTTCCTGGCTGTAGTTACGGTTGTAAGCCTTAAACTTTTGATAAAAGCCCAGCCGACATAAGATTAGCCTGTTCTAAAAGAGCTGGGAAAAATATTCACGAAAGTTGTTGCGGCACAAATGCAGTCTCCTTACTTTGCCACCGTTTATCAACATCATTCTTGCAACAATTGCTGATATTTATGATGTTCCAGTTTTCAAGACCATGGGTCCTTTTTTTAACGAATAATTATTTTTGTATATTTCATACATGTAATTGTGCTTGTATGCTGTTCTCATACCATTGCCATTGCTTGCTTTTTTCCTCATGCCATAGATTGCATGTTCTTTATTTTTCCTTGTCCATTTTGACTGTAGTTAAACATCATTATATTATTTGCATGCCTTTCTCATGCCAGTGTGATCGTTGTCTTCTTGCAGATAGGAATAAGTTAGGAATAGGCCAGTCACAGGAGATGAATACCTTGTTTCGATTCTGGTCGTTCTTCCTCAGATCTCATTTCAATAGGTACGTATGGAATTATTTTCTTTCGTGGAAAAACAGAAGGCAAGAAAATTGACCTGTTGTTGACAATTCTGGCCTCATAACTTGCGTAATATAGCATTGTTTTGGTTACTCGGAAGTTATGGGTTTTGAATCCAATGTCAGGTTCTCAGTTTCAAAGAACCAAAAGAGAATATTTGAATAATGAGCAAAGAGTGATTGGCCATCGTTGTTTTTGTTTCATTTGGTGGAAATGGAAACCAAAAGCTTGTATAGGTCAATTGCCTTAGGATATGATCAAATGTTCGTATTGTGGAGTTTTAACTTTCAGCAGTAATCCTTAATAATGGTGTCAACAGTCAACTGTTAGCTTTAAATTGTCGTTGAGAACTGGAAAGCTTGTTTTTAAATTTTTTATTATCTTTTCCTTCTTTTGAAGGAAAATGTATGACGATTTCAGACAGTTGGCTCTTGAAGACGCATCAGCTGGTTACAGGTAAGAGTTGCATGCCACACGCGCCGTTACCATGGCAACATCACATGTTATGACCAGTAGATATATTCCTATTTTTGGATTTAATTCCTTAATATTTAAGTGTGGTTTTTGGTAAACAGCGGCAATGGTTAAGGATGCAGGGCCTCCCACAGATATCACACTCTGAAGTTAAACTTTCAGCCAACTGTCTGCCAGCGGTTGCCCTTGGGTTGGAAACTGATCCCAACAAGTTTGACTGAAAAGAGCCACTTATCGCGATGCAGATCTGATCCATTAACCTCATCCGCTGCAGTGATAACATCAGTGTGAAGCAAAAGCATACTTGGGGCTTTAAACTTCAGAGTCAGCACGAAAGGGTTTTAAGGTCCTGCTTCAGGGATATGTTTTTTAGTGAAAAGCAGGCAGTGTGCCCCATTCCCTTTCTTTATCTTGTTCTTTAAAGGTATAGCTACTGGTGGTTCATAGATTGGAAGATTGTCATTACAGAAAGTAACAGTTTCGGGAGAATTGATTTGGGAACCTAAGGCTTAGGAAGGTGCACATTGACAACCATACCATAGTTATGAGCTGCTGAAAGTTAAGATATTTGATGGTTTTGTGCAGTTTCTACCTGAAGTTGTTTGTTAGTCAACAGTGCATGCTTCAATGAAGATGTTTTTCACAGTGACTTCATCAAATTCTAAAATCAAAATCGCAAGGTTATCTGAATTTTTATCTATAGGAGGTTGAAGATGACTTACAAATAAATAAATATAATAAGTTTCCAGTTTTCGTTTCGAAAATACAGCTGCTTGAATTTCCGTTTTGTCACCTTGCGTGACACCATGATCCAAAGCTCTTTGGTTGCAAAAAATGTATATCCCTACGAATCTCAGCAATTTTGAGCCTCTGAAGTACATTTGGAGATGTGTTCATACACATGTAGATTTTATCTCATGAGCGAAAAGTAAGCTCTTCCATCGCAAAGTGAACTCCAGATGTTCTGGTTGATTACCGGCCGCCATATTGGTAGACCACTTTTATCCACCAACATGGCGTCTCCATACAAAACTCGACAAAGTTGCGTGAAACGCTTCGACAAATAACTCAGAAACGATGTGCCGCACAGACCTGAGAATTAGAGGTGGTTAAAAAATTTG
>NC_090872.1:9504026-9506526 GCF_036669935.1 Montipora foliosa
ATGATGCCCTTGTGGTCACCGAGAAAAAGGTCTTTATTTCTTTATATCCATAAATGGTACAAGATTGCATAAAGTAAAATGACATAAAGAGGGACTGAGAAAGGGACTAATAGGACGTTTTCAACCAATCTCTAGAGACACCAATAACAATAGAGAAACGTACGACTTCTGGTGGACGAACAAAATACGCTAATGAGAGATTTTTTTGTTTTCGTCCACCAACATGGCGGCGATGACGTCACGTGAAAACCATCTCTACTTGCCCTAAAAAATATACAAGGCTTTTAATTTTTTACAGGAGGTATATTTTTTATTACGCTGGAAAAGAAAAGAAAAGAAAGAAAATAGTAATTACAAAATAATAAAAAAAACAAACAAAAGGCATCTTACGAACACAGGGTACCAACACAGACACAAGATAAAGCAATATTGTGAAAAGTACAAGAGTCTGAGCAAAACACTTACGTTTAGTTATTTTAGTATTGGGAAAAGTATAATTTGAATAGATCTTTCTCAAAAAGTTTCTTGTTTGGTTTAGTTCGAATAGAAAGAGGAGTGTCATCCCAGAAATAACTACCTTTGAAGAAGTTGGAAGTAGAATAATCATATTGCTCAGATATTCGCAACTTAAGCAAATACCGTAATACAGTTAATTTTGTGGGGGTTATTTTTCATTAAAACAATGGATATCCAGTTCACTAAAGCATGATGCAGTCCCAAGAGCAATTAACTTGTATTGGTTTTATGTAAAGAACCCCCCAAAACGTATTGCATTGTGGGAATGGGAAAATAGTCAATTAATTTAAGGGAAATGTAAAGTTTGACGATTCAATAGGCCACTTCGGAAAATACCATAATAATCTTTGTTTGTTCCCCCAATTTTTGCATAAGCATTGTTTCCAGTTTCTCTTGGGACTCACAATGGTCCCAAGAGAAAACAAAAACAATGCTTATTCACTACTTGCACAATCCCATAATACACCTCTATTACCCCCCCCAAAACTTTTGCATAACGATTGTTTGCAATTTCTCCTAGGACATAGATCTTATTCATAAATGGAGGTCAATTAATAATTCTTTTGTCGAAGTGCAAATTAGCCTACCAAGCCTCGATTCCATACAGTGAATTGAAAAGAATTCTTTCTCTAAAATGAGGCTTGGTAGGCTAATTTGCACGTGGACAAAAGAATTATAAATGTGACCGCCATTTATGAATAAGGTCTATGAATGTCTAAAGAGAAGTCAAAAACAATGCCTATGCAGATTTTTCTTTTTGAGGGGTAGGGGGTGGTGGTGGTAAAAGAGGTGTATTATGGGATTTGTGCAAGTAGTGAATTCAAAATTGGGGGCGGGGGGGGGGGGGGGCAAACGAAGAGTATTATGGTATTTTCTGAAGTGGCCTATGTGATTTATACGATCATAAAGGGAAAGACAAGTATGTAATTTAATTATACCAGAAAATTTTAGAAGACTAAGATTAATGATAATTGATGATAATTTGGACAACCTTAACTTCATAGTTTCACAACATCATGGTCATTCATATTTATTGTTTTAATCTCGTGCAGCCTATGAATCAGTTCCCTGTGGACCCAAACAGCAACAAGCCTCGATCAAGGCATAGCTCGCACAGTGACAAACACGAGCACCCGTCGCATAGCAACAAGGAGGACCAGAAGTCGGCCAGCAAGCGGGAGGACAAAAAGAGCCAGAAAAATGGTGAAAGTAGCGAATCAAGGAACAAGAACTTGGACGAGAAAGCTTACAAAGAAAGCAGAGGAGAAGAAAGGGACAAAAAGAGCGCTTCAAACAAAAAGTACACAAACACAGATACTGCTGAAGCGACTTCAAGTAAAGCTTCTTGGAATGGAAATGTTCCAACAACGGCAGCGGAGATATCAAGCTCGTCTAGCAAGCAGGACAAAGCTGACGGACTTGTGTCAGCAAATGTGAAAGGCAGCACGTGAGAGGGGTATAGTAAAAAAGAAAAAAAACACAAGACTCGATTTTAAATTCTCAACTACAAAAAAAATAATAAAAGGACTAAAGGTCTAAAAAATACAATATCCTCCGGCCGGAATGTGGTTGGTAGCAAACTTAGCTGCTCATTTTAACAGGAACCTGTCACCGGAGGAAAATAGTACTTATTCCGTTACGCAGAGGCTACATTTGCACGTCACGTGGTTTGTGAAGAGACTTGGGTTGTGATGGCGTGACCACTAATCACAAGTCGGTGTTTTCGTTTAATCCTGGCCTCTAATGCTGTCCCTCAAATATTGCAGCAGATTTAGGATAAAAAAGGAACAAAATGTCTCATGGACAACATCGAAACGTCACCGTATGAACGGAAAAAAAGAGGAACAAAAGCCATGGCAATGTCGCTACAGTCACTCAGCTTTAGGATATAATTTCCAGTTGAAATGGTTTGAACCGAGGATTGACTAACCGGCAGCTGTAAGCGGAATTGAGTTGATCGTCCGGTTGAGTGTATTCCGGAAGA
>NC_090872.1:9514026-9534026 GCF_036669935.1 Montipora foliosa
TTTTCAAGGAGCGCGCGATCCCTTCGGTCCTCGGCCTCACCAAATGAGATCAAATCGTTCCCGTGGAGAGGAGGAGCTGGGAATTCATCGTCACCGTCATCACCAAATCCCATTGGAATTTCAGGTTGCGGAGGCAGATTAATATCGTCTTCGATTGAAATAAGAACACTATCCATGTCAACATTAATTTTCTTCATTGAATCAATGTCGGCTTCACTGTTTAAGTTCTCCCCTTCTGCTTTTTCTTCATCGTCTGCTTTTCCTGTGGTTTCCTTTCTCTCCAACTCCGTTGCAGCCGTGTCCATAATCTCACCGTTTATGTCCCCCTCCTCCTGCTCGTCCTCCTCCTCGTCCTCGCTCTCTGGAGCCGAGGGAGGCTGGAGTACTATATCCGGGGCTTTCAATGACGGAGACTCGAACTGATGCTGGTCTGTTGAATCCACGCTGCTCCCCACGGGAATGGATAGAGGACTTGCCTGGTCCCATGCGCCTGTTTAGAAGATAAAATGTTAATTACCCTTAAAGCTTTTATTCCCAGGCTTCAAAAGACAGGCTACATCAGATCGCGCAAATCGCACCTTTTGTGTTAATCGCTTTTTAAGTACTGTAATTTGCATCCTGTCAGGAGCTCATCAAGGGGAGCTTCTATCTCCCCAAACTCCTTGAGTCAACCCTTTCCCCGAGGGGTTACGTTTATGCAAACGTTGGCCGTGTAGCACTAATACGTCAACAGAATTAACCACGAGAGGGTGATGTGAAGTGCTATATTCTACCCCCATGTAAACCACGTGAGCGTTAGCCCTACTACACGGCCAACGTTTGCATAAACGTAACCCCTTGTACTTGTACATATTCATTGCCGTGAATTTGACATCTTCAATTCCCACGACTTTCTCCCGTCTGACCTTGTAGCTCAGTCGGTAGAGAACCGATGATCTAACCCGAAGGTCGTGGGTTCAATTCCCACCCTGGTCAGGGTTTTTCTCTGTCCTTTAGTGGGCCCATTTCCACTAGTAGGGCTAAAGCTCACATGGTTTACATGGGTAGAATATAGCACTTCACATCACCCTCTCATAGTTAATTCTGTTGAAATATAAGTGCTACACGGCCAACGTTTGCATAAACGAAACCCCTTGTACTAGGGAAAGAGTTGCCTCCTAGGCCAAGTGTGGGAGATGAGGCTCCCCTCGATGAGCTACTGATCCTGTATAATTATAGTTTCCTCAACGCTGGAGTTCATGACTACACCGAAACGTAGGATTTTATCCTTTTCTTTTACTCTCTTATGTGTAAATGCTAATGTTATTTTTGGTTTGTATAGAGTGTTTTCAATCACGTGATCAGTAAACTTGTTTTTCCACCGAACAGAAGACAACGTTAGCATGATAATAGTGCTCAATTCCCGCAGGATTAGTTGGATACAACAAAATGGCCGCTCTTCCATTGTTTAGATATACAAACATGGCCGCTGTGACGTCACGTGAAAACAACCTATACGCAATCACATGATTTTGAGTGCAACTTGGAATATATGAGCACAGGGAAATTCTTTCAAAGACGAGGTTCCTTTTAACAAACAACGTTAAAGCAACAGACGTGAGTGAAAGAAAAGGACAGTCGTATGCATAGCGGGGTCTGCTAACCTGATGATGTCTTGAGCAGCTGGCAGTTCATCTCCCCGGGACTAAAGCATCTGCCATTACTGTGACTGGAAGAAATGATTGAGGACGTCTTGAGATGACTATGGTGGACTGAAACCCGTGTGAACTCACACGAATGGAAAAATTTCATTCGTTCACTGAGATACGGTCCCAGCTGGTGAAAGGCAGGGTCGTAACGAGGTATATTTTTTCGTAACTGATCCCATATTTTTACCCAAAATTTTAATCCCTGATCCCAAAAATGATGAGAATTTTGAACCCTGAACCCGCAAAAATTTGATCCCTGATTCCATGAAAAATACTGCTGATCCCGATCCCACGCGTTGTGACTCCAGATCCCAGGGCTGTGATCCCTGATCCCATATACCTCGTTACGACCCTGGAATGGATTGTGAGAACAAGATAAACTATGAAAGTAAATACTGTGTATGCCTCCTCAGCTTTTCGCGAAGGAACAAAATCCTCAACTACGAAGTACTCTCCTGAAGAAATGCAACTTTGAAGCGCGATAAACCATTTAAGATTCGTTCCGGTGTTTGCAAAATACTTATCAAGCCTTGCAATCGAGTAAAAGCCTGTTTCCCACCGCATACTCAACATATAAGTTTCCAAAGTTCGGAAAAAAGTTTCTCGGTAATACCAAACAAACTAACGGTTGTGGAGAAGACCACGTTCTCTCCGTTGTCAAGCAATCTCCCCACAACGAACGCTGAACAATGGGGAGAAAAGATCGCGTGCGGAGCCAACGGCCATTAGGTGAGGATTGCGTGACAAGCAAAACGCAATGTATGTGGCGGCTACACTTCGCAGAATGCAGTTTCATTTCCAGGGTGATTGAACACCGAGGGTTAAAATGGCCGGGTCAATCTTACAGTGCAACGCGCCTTACCGAGGCCACCCAACAAACTTTCACATTTGACAATTAACGTGTAAATACGTCAACAGCCCATGCAACGGTGTTCAACTTACAACTGTGCGAACTTTGAAGGAGGCGTGACTGTCGATCAAATTCACACATCCTGATTGGCGGACAATTTGCAAAAAACTCTGTTAGTTGGCCACGGTAAGGCGCGTCGCACTGTAAATTCATATTGGTACCAATAAACATTGACTTTGCAGGGAAGGTTGCATGACGCCCCATGGGAATTAGGAAGAATAATGAGGAATAAAGATGTGAAACCAAGGGAAGAACGAAAAGATTCACGTACCACATGGTGCATTCCTGTGCAGGATAACGAGCAGACAGTACCCATGCGCGAAATAGCTGCCAATCACCGAATCTCATAGCCATGATCTGCCCCAGTTCACCGAGATCACATGTGGACAGCACTTTGCCATTGATATTGTTTTCTGTGATGATGCTCTGGTAGGTGGAAATCTGCTTCTGATCCAAACCTTCCAGTTCAGCGATCTGAAGAATGCATTCAAATGATAGTTACAAAAGCAGCGCTATAAGTAACAAAGCAGGTTCTTTTCTAAGAACTTTGGCTTGGTTCCTAATTAACATTAAAAACACATTGGCAATACGAACAAAAATACACGCAATGCATACAAGGTGATATTTAGAGCTTGCAGCTTTTTTGGACAGAGCATGGAAAGTAAAAATAGGGCGTTTAAGAAATGACAAAGCCAACAACAAAGACAACGGCAAAACAAGAAACAAGAATACCATTGGTTAAATAGGGGATATTACATGGCCGCGAGGGTATACGAACTATATTTGGCTATGAGGTCATGGCATACGGACCCAGCGTAGCATTTTACCATATGGGCTCTTTACACTATTCCTGAGCACTCAGAAGATGAAGTGTCGACAAAAAAAGTTAGAAATTTGCACAGAAAATTCTTCTAATAAGTTGTTTGCATTTGCTTTTCTGGCTGTAAGTAACTTGGATGTTATCTCCTCCAAAATCACATCGCACTGAGCAATAGGGCAGGACGGCCTTTCTCGTGCTAATGCGTAAAGGCCCTCGTACGAGGATTTTCTCAATAGTTTTACAACGAAGGCCGCGCGGGGCCGTACTGGTCATATAATAAATGTACTTTTCCCGTCCGGCCCTCCCACTCAGTCAATAAGTACACATTACTACATCGCATAGATGTAAGCCTATGTGTTGGCGAATACAAAGTAATGCTTAAATGAGTTGATCTTTAACAGGCCTTCGTTTCCTTTTCTAGTGTAAACAGACTATTTGTCATGATAATTCCAGTTACACTGACCTGTTTGCAAACATCCTCGATGGTTAGAGAAGCTAGATTTGCTTTCTTGAAAGAACTTACTACTAACCCGGCCTGAAAAAGAAGGCAGAACGTTTACATTCTACGCCGTTTTTTTTACAGCCTTACTTTGTTAAGATAACTGCGATCATTTTCTTAACTCTCACTTCACGTTCAGTCACTTCTGGTCACTTTCCCTTACGTTCAAAAAACGCGAGCAATTCGATGCTCACCTACTTTTGACATCCAACACGACGTGTCCCTTTAAGTCTACACATTTATTTTGCTCATATTGATTTCCAACAATAAGTTGAGGGTAAAGTTTAGCATTATCATATTTAGCTTAGGGTAACCTTAAATGCAGCTGCTTATCCTTTAACAGGGCTTGAAATTACGACCAATACAGTCACATTTGCGACTCAATTTTTTCCCTTTGCGACTAAAATATCTGAAGACGTCGCAAATTTGCGACTTGCTTTCATCTTCGCTCTTTTGAAACAAAAGGGTTTGCGGTTGCCACTTTGCTGCTCTTTTTACTAAAATAAATGACAAAATTATTTTGTTTCTCGCCTTGAGTTTTCTTTCAATCTGAAGATAGCGTATTTGTAATTTCGCTGCGATCTCCATTCCTTCGATATCATTGCCATTTTTAGCGGTTTCTTTCAACACAAGTATTCTGCGCTCATATTTTGTTTTGCTACACCACTGACAACACAATGCAGCGCGACGATTTTGCGACTAAATTTTGCGACATTGCGACTACATTTTCGTATCTCGTCGCAAAATCGCGACTGGATTTTTTCGCTAATTTGAAGCCCTGCCTTAGTGAAGAGCTGCATTTGGGAAACACCTTCTGACTCTAATTCTCTTTAGTATTATTACATAGGTCATGAAATGGTCAAAATTCTATGAGCTGATTGGTTGCCCTTGCAGTGATTGTTACGAGATGAACACCTAAGCGTTTTTTTTTTTTTTCAAACTGATGGTCGCAACCCGTTTTGTCGAGTTGACAGACGAACAAATCAATTGTTTTAAGGACGGTGCTTACTATTGTTATTGCGCACACTTTCTGCGCATCTTGAGATACTCTGGTTTCGTATCAGTGATGCTTACTAGTACAGGGATACTTTTGCGCAGTCTAAAACTAACCGGAGAAAGGAGATCTTAGTAACTATTCTTGGTAACCAGAAAGCTGTTAGAGTGTTTTCGCGTTCACAAAGCCTGAAATAAAAAGATTCCTTGAATACAATATAAAGATATCCATGCTTATGTTCTCACCTGAAGATGAGGATTGCCTTTGCCCAAGCTTCCGGTGTCGGATTTATTTCCACACACTGAGCTCACAGACTGTAAAAATTCCACCATCTGCCGGCGAAGCGATGGATCTAAGTGAACAGTGCAAGGAAGGAAACGTTTCACATCAGCCGCGCTCAGGAGCGGGTAGTGACTGGCAAGGAACGTTTCAAAATACACTAGATCTCCGTCGACTGCGCAGTCGACTTCATTAATCACCGGCATGGCGGACAACGTGGCTTCGTACAGGTCTTTCAACGAAACGTTATCTTGTATTCGCGTATTGGAGTCTTCTACAAGAAGGACAAGCCACGAGGTCTTATATGGCCATCCATCAACGACACTCACCCAGGCCGCGAGCCGTTTCCACGAGTATTCAATACCACGGGCGCGTAGGAGACGGCATGTCAAGGATATGATGTTCATTAGGCGTTTGACGCCCAAGGGGTTCACAGTTTCATTATCCGCCAGCACTTGAGTTAGATCGGTGGAGAGTCGGCGGCGTTCTTCGAGTTCCAGCTCACGGTCAAGTAACTTTTGATGATCGAGGCATTGTTCCTCGTCTTCGCGCGAGGCCGGTTCGTATAACATGGAGTGATGTAACTCTAAATCGGGATGCACTCGACTGTTTGCGACTCCGCCGTTGCAGTTATGCATATCGCATGCCAGTCTGTGAGGGAAGCTGTTATGTGTGTTGTATTCCAGCATTTCTCCATCCCATTCCAATTCATCCGCAAGGACGCTCGATCGCTCGGGTGGAACAGCCGACACAGACGGTACCTCACCCCGAAGGTGGTCCAGGAGGGTGACAACCCCCGGGGCTAACACCCCGGTGTAGTTTGTCTTCGGTTCCGGTAGGTAAAACGGCAACTGGACGATGCTTTTCAGATAGTCCGATGCACTGATGTGCGACTCCCGCAGAATACTGCTAAAGCTTTGATCGATTGCTCTGATAATGACCCGCGGGTCTAGAGCCATTAAGATGATAAAGGGAGCTTCAGGATCGGTGAACAGCAAGTTGACTGAATCGAGAAGCTGCAGAACTTTGGATTGCTCTGAATTGTCCAATCCATCGATAACAATCACCACTCGTGTTTGATGTCTCGTAAATCCATCCACACAGTTCACCAAATCCGTTATCAGCTCGACTTCTTGTTTGAGAGCGTGTATGAAGCCCTCTTCTTTTAACCCGAGTTGCGTCGCCACCACAGAAATCCGCTTCTTCTGTGAAAAAATCAGCGAATACAAGATAGAGCACAGGGTTGGCAAGTGAACCAGCACAGCCACACCAACAATCGAGGCGGATGCGATTTCGATGCCCGTGATGACAGATCCACCCTTTGTGCCGTACACCTTGAAAAACACGAGTCCAATCATACCAACCGCAAGAATGACAAGGAAGATTGTAAAAGTCGGCACACAACAACAGCAGCGTTTCCAACGCGCTTCGGACATTGTGGTCTCGTCGTATTCCGAAGGCGGAGAACGAAATACCCTATATAATCTGCTCACGAAAAATCCGAACTCTTTTTCGACAACGTCACAGAGCGTTTCGATCATGCCGACCAACGAGGCGGCTTCACTTCCGCTACAAGTTAATTTGCTGAAGTCTGTGAACAGGAAGCGAACTGGCATATTTGGTTTGGTAGCGCCGGGGCAAGGTGGAATGCAGAACACGAGCTGACATAACAGCTTTACCGTCTCCACCGCGTTGGTGACGTAAGCTCCGATACCACAGGACGATTCTCCACGGTTGTAGCGTCTATCGGCTACGTACGCGCTTAGAAACAGAAGATAACATGCAAAAAATATCCCTAGGCCAACAGCGATTCCCGTTGCAACGCTGACAGTGGCTGCGAGAAGAATGCCGATTACTGTGCAAAATACTAGTAGAATAATAAATACGAAGCGAGAAAAGTGAAACATGGGTCGAAGATCTTGATGGGCAAACTCTCGCATCTCCTCTGCAAAAAAAATACAGGAAAGAGCCACAAAATCAGGATTCTATTGTCACTAAACGGATGGGTACAGTGAAAATACAAAGCCTGTGTGGCAAGTGTTCCCGTTTGGGCGAAGGGCTTTAAAGCACTAATGACAGCACGAAAATCCTTTTCGGAGCTCTTATTACTTTGAACGAGAACGCTTCCTTACGCAGGCAAAAAAAGAGGAAGGAAAAAAATGGGCGTGGCGTCTTCTCCCTGGACGGGGTGTCAGTTTACTGCAGTAAAATGATGTGCGTGAACCTTATGGATGACAACAAAGAAATTAACCGTTTACTGGCAATTTATAACTATAGGCTGAGGGTAAAGATTACTGCTGATGCTTACTACACACTTCATGACGTTAATCATAGAGCTCGCTTCGCTTTCCTATGGAACCATGTGTTAATTGCTTTGAATAAATTCCATCGAAAAGTAGACAGTTCCAAACTATAGCCCGGACAACAGGACAACCGCCAGTGCCACCCGATTGGCAGGTCAACCTACATCTGAACTTAGTTTACATATATTAAGGAAATAAACCAATCCGCTTCAACGAATTCAAATTGAATCCCGGAATCTGTGAGCATTAATACCTTGCAGTCGCCGCAAAACAAAAGATTTGCCACTTCCCCAACGCGCATACATTCCAACAGTCAGCGGCATGTTGAGTGAAGGCTCACATAAGACGTCGGCGAGGGCACTGGTGTAGACCTCGAAACCCATAACTTCTTCGCTACACTTCTTTCCAGGAGTAAACAGACCTGAAAGAACGGTGAAGAAAATTCATTTATTTATCAACCAGTGCCGTTATTGACCCGCAATGCAGAGGGCGAAAATGATGATGACGATGATATTGATAGCGATGACAGTTTGACAGTATTCAAGAGAGGTAAAAGTCATATATAATTGGTATGCGGCTGTTAATGGTTATATATTGGATGACAGTTAAACCCTCTGCGGAGTTCGTCAAGTTTCCGTACTGGGACCCTTGCTTTCTCTCTTGTATATCAATGATTTATATAAATCTTCGAATAAGATTCATTTCTACTTGTTAGCCGATGATACTAGCGCAACTTATGCAAACGGACATCTTACAAAACTTGAAACGGAATTTAACGAAGAGCTGTCCAAAGTGTGTAGGTGGTCAACTGTCAATAACTGACCTTGAATGCCGAAAACTCTAACTATACCATATTTCGTCCACGCCAAATTACTCTTTCCTTTCATTCCAATATTAGAATAATAAATAGCAACTCAAATACTAGCCAACCGTTAGAAATGAAAAATTATGTTAAATATCTTGGTATGCTCATTGATACGAACCTGATCAGGGAAATATCATATAGATTACATTTGTCAAAAAGTCAGGAAAACAATCGGGTTTATTGCCAAACTCAGACATTTTGTTCCCCGTCACGTACTTCTCACCTTATATCTGTTACTAACGAGCACTATTATGTTGAGAAAGCTAGAACTGAAAATATGAAAAGAGCCTTCCCTATCTCAGGCACCTTGATATGGAACAGTATTCCACTCTCTATCAAAACACTAAATAAAAATCAATTTCAAAGCGAACTAAAGAATAAACTCTTTGAAATCCTGAAAAACGCGGACGATTACATAAGAATTTCTGATATACGAGTACAATTCTCAAAATCATAACATTGTATGTTACTCCCAGTATTGAGTACAGTCCGCCGAGGCTCTCCGCCTCACTCTGGCTCGTGCAGCACGATTATTTATGCCTTCTTAACCAATGATATCACTGTTTTGTGGAGTTTTCGTCAACGTCGTCGTCGTCGTCGTCGTCGTAGATCTTAAGCTCTTTAATGTGCCAAAGAGCCTCATTGGCTGTCGAAACAAGGGGTCTTTTGTTTCTGTGGTTGGCACATTTGAAAACAAAAGCAATGTTTGTAAACAGATATCTTCCCTATAATTCATAATTCAAGAGAAAACAAAAATGAGAGTACGATCAAATGTGCCTGACAACTACAAACTAGAAACAAGGCCACGATACGAAGTGCAGAATTTCTAATCGTGGACTTCAGGGGATTGAATATTTATCTACTATCAAGACGGGAGTATGAATGAGGTAAGGGATATTCTCTCAGTTTCTCAGATCACATAATATATCTTGTTTACCCCCCCCTCCCCCCCCCCCCTTTCCCTCAAAATTCTGCATTTTCATTGAAATCGAAAACAATGCCTACGCAAATTTTTGGGTAGGGTCGTACCTCTTGTTGAACACTATATAGCATTGGCTGTATTGTGTCGTGCCTCCCACTGTTTTCTGTGCTAAATCCATTGTCATCTTTGTTCGTTCTACTATTCTTTTGGCCAATCCTGAAGCCCGTTCGATGAGATACGCCACGACCCAAATTTGTTGGGGGTAGAAGAGGTGTATTATTGGATTTAAGAAAGTAGAGACGTTTTGGGCTGTGACAGAACAAAAACTGGAGTACCCCCCGGGATTTTGGAGTAAATTATACAAGAGACAAACTCAACATACATATAGTTCGGAACAAAGGAGGAAACGTAAGCAACGAGAACGGCAACGAGAACGTCACAAATTTGCATATGTAGTGGGCAAAAACAATAGCTTTGCACGCCCTACGAACTACCAAACCCTTATTAAAAAGGTTAAAATAGTCACGAAGTGATTATAATAACGCGAATTTATATTTTGAGATGACGTTTTCGATGCCTTCTCAGTGACTAGAGGCGAGAGCGCTCAGCACCACCCTCCCCCAAAACCCAACTTTGTTCTCTAGAGGTAAACAAAACTAATACGCCTTACCTGTTCCAAATATTTGTGTCAGCAAGCTGTGTTTGTGCTGTCTGTCGATGTTATACGGGGTTTCGCCCGCTTTATTGGGTCGGTAAAGGAGTCGAGCGTCCTTGGGATTCCTCAACAGAAGCTCGCAGATTCGACGGTATCTTCCTCGCACCGCGATATGCACCGCTGTATCCCCTCGCTGCCGAAGAAAGAACCAGGGTGAGGAGCGCGCGTCTGTGTAGGGGAGGGTGGGAAAGCACGGCAAGAGGGAGGGGAGAAACGCACAGAAGCAACAACAGCCTTAAACGTAAAAGCCCTTATCAGAGGTATCAGCGGTTTTGCCGCATAAACGAGGCTAAGAGGTCATTTTGTATCGAACTGACCCTTAAGCATCTTTCGCATGAAGTTTTAAACAAAGGAAAATGTGCCTGCAGGCTCAACTCCAATAAGGTCCAAGGTTTGGTAAGGGTACAGTTTTCGAGTGAGCCATAATACATCTTTACAACATGTAGTATGGGTCGCTGGCTTACAAATGCACACTCTGCGAAGTAGCGCGTTAAGGTAGGATACAGTAAATTGGTTAGAGATACAATCAACAGTTATTTATCCTCGGATATTAAGTTTCTAATGGTCACATCAACCCATTAAACCTAGCTTATTCGCGCATACACTGTATGGTTGTGTCAAGTGTAGCCAAACTAAACCTTTTGTAGCGGAACAAACCATTCCATTCGTGCTCGTTGGGTATGGGATGGCTTATTGCCTCGTTGGGTATCCACTATCCCATATCCAACACACGATCAAGGTGCAAGTGTTAATTATTTGATATAACTCCCCGGGAGTGGTCCCATTGGAGGAACTGGGGATTCAGGTAGGGGGATTACCGCCGAGAGATCGACCTACCTTGTCTGCAACTGAAACACTTGCACCTTTCTCCAACAGAAGAGAAACTATCGGAGTGTGTTTCTTCTGCGTTGCTCGTAGCAGAGGTGTCTCTCCATCCTACGATGAGCAAAATAAACCTCAGCAGAAGCTTATAAAGGACAGCCTCTTATCTCTAATAATTCCTTGAGTCAACCCTTTCCCGAGTAAATTTATTTTTAGGAACAAGTTTTTTCCCGCGAAAGGTATCATAATCTTCCTTGATGCTGAGATACCTCTGTTTCGATTGGCGTTTACAACAGCGGGAGTGTTGAATCTCTCGAGGGAGGCATTCTATAAACCTTCGGGAAAGGTTGATTCCTCGAGCAAGTACGGGAGACAGATGCTGCTCTTGATGAGCTAATCAACTCAGATGATATAATACTTACTACAATTTTGATACTGATAACGATAATGTTTATGATAATGCTAATGAAACTAATTACGACAATGATAATGACACTAATAATAATAATAATAATAATAATAATAATAATAACGATAACGAAACTAGTTATGATAATGATAATGAAACTAATAATGATAATAATGAGACTGGGTATGATAATGGCAATGATGATAATGATAATTACTTTTATAGTAGTAACAAGTTGATGGTGTTCACACTGCAAACAGGTTAACAACCAAACATAGCTTGATGCTTCTCTGTTTTGAAGAATTAAGAATGTAGCTTAAAAAGTTTCAAAAACCTCAACGATGGAGTGTCTCGACATTCCTGTCTAGTGTCTTCATAATGAGGCATCCAAAAGTATTGCAAGAGTCATTTTATACGCTCGCCAATTTCCTTGAATAGTAACTTTTTAAACTCTTAAAACACATTCGTAATTCTCCAAACCAAAGTTGCATCAAGCTGTCTAACTTGACAGTATCTCAGGTGAATGATTCTCGGATTATACACAAGAAAAAGAGTACAAGTAGCAAGCAGAATAGCTATTATTACAGTTGAGCCCACGTTTCAGCGGTGCTCGTTTCAGAGGGCGCGAAAGCGAGGCGTTCGGGTTAACATTCGATCAGATAGAGCGGTTTTCAATAGCTCATTTCCGAGTTGCTGCATGCCTCAGTTTCAAAGCGAGTCCTGGTACACAACCATCCAAAAAAAAGTTGCGTATTCTTATGCAAATCAAACTCATTTCCCTTACAATAGTTGAGCACCAAGACTCACTTCGAAACCGAGACAAACAGCAACTCGGAAATGGCCCATTATCAAGGTATGTGCAATGTAAGTATTATAATCAAAATGCCATTTCCGAGTTCATGTCTACCTCGTCTTCAAGGCGAGTCTAAGTGCGAAGTTTTTGTTATGAAAATTAGGTTTCATTCATATGTAAAGTAGAACTAATTACCATCACAAAAAACTTCGCACTTAGACTCGCTGAACTGAAGAGGAGGCAGACATGAACTCGGAATTGGCCTATTGAGTGTCGAAAGTAAATCCGTGGCCACACGAGCGATTTTTTCTTTCCAATCATGAAGTCAGGATTTTGGCTTCCAAAATCTTGAATTCAGGATTTTGGAAACTTAACTTTAACTATGATAGGACATAACTCTATGAAAATAACTCTAAGAATAGCTGTCCCCAAATCACACAGTTCTTCGATAACAAATTCTTGTTTTGACCCGAAAGCCTCGTTTTCGCGCCCTCTGAAACCAACATCGCTGAGACGTGGGCTCAACGGTAATAAAAGCTATTAATCATCACAGGGTAACTTGTAGTGCTAGAAATACCCGGAAATCTATCTGAGCGTTATAGTTGAGAACTATTTCGACTAGAAATGTTTTGTCTGATTCGTACTTTTCCTATTCCCCAAAGATACACTTTATTCACTTGATTCGGAATCTTCCCTTGTCTGTTGATAACATTTTTTTCATTAAAAAATTTGGTAATTAAGTTAAGGTTAACGGTTTGACAAGAGGAATGGCTGAAATTATCATGTGCGCTTTCAAATGAAACAAAGTAAATACGGTTATTCAGGTGAATCTAAAGAAATGTTTGAGGGAAAATAAGGCTAATTTGCAAGCAGCATTTTGTTGAGTAACTACTGATAAAAATAAAGCGGCAATGTTTTAACTTACAGGGAACCTCCACTCTTACTACAGAATAAGTTTAAATCGAAGACCATTATGTTGACAAACAAATTTGTCAATAAAAATCTGCGATAAAATATTATAAAACAACATGGCACGACGTTTCGACGTTTCCAGAACGTCATTATCAAGTAAAAATGACCTAATGAAATAGAGTATATATATATAAAGTGAAGATATGAATAAATTAAAAGGCATTAAAAGTTAAACAAAGAGTTTGGCCCTAATGGATATATACATATATATATATACTCTATTTCATTACTTCATTTTTACTTGATAATGACGTTCTGGAAACGTCGAAACGTGGTGCCATGTTGTTTTATAATATTTTGTCGCAGATTTTTATTGTCAAATGTTTTACCAAATCTTTACTTATTCGAAACAAATTTGTTCGAAATTTAAAAAAAAAGTGTTTATATCAGGAAAAGTGAATTTTAAAATCGCTTATTTTCACTTTCAAATTTCGCAGGCGCCACCATCTTGAATGATTGTGACGTGTTACGGTTGCCCTATTGTTCTGACAAAATGAGCTTTTGTTTAATAACAATAGGACAACAATTATTCAAGATGGCGGCACCCGCAAAATTTGAAAGTGACAATAATCGATTTTAAAATTCACTTTTCCTCATATTTTTTGCGGATACAAACATCTTCTTTGAAAATATTTCAGATTGACTTGACTGTAACAGTTATTTCCTGTGATTTAAAGTTATCTTTTTGTTGAAGTGGAGATTCCCTTTAATGGCGGATTTCACCAAAAGCGGATGCTGGCGAGAAATAAGTACCTTGTTTGTTGTCTCGGTATTTGCGCCGGCCTCGAGGAGTTCTTTGACAATCAAGACGTGTCCCTTTTCAACCGCATGGAATAACGCTGTTTTTCTTTCCTAAAAGATGAAAATCTCCTGCTTAACACGCGCACAAGCAACAGATTTTTGTTATGCTTGTGAATGCGTTACATGGAAAGAAAAAAATGTCGTGGGCCTTGACCCGGCCTTGACATGTCAATCTTCGGCGCTTATTGACATATTTACTTGAACATAAGTAACTTAATGTTTCGTAAAGTGGACCAATTCGTCCAGTATTTAATGTTTTAAAGCTATGAGACCAAAGCTACTCTACATCTGAAGAGTAGGCAAGCCATTGTGTTTTGCGAGGAGTATCTTGTATCAAGTAGCTCAGTGCCAGACAACACAGTCAAAACAGTCAAAACAATTTAAGAAATCATGTAATTAGCTCAGGCCACGCGCCGTTTGTTCACACCAAACGAGCTTCTACTGCAGGCTTGAATTTCTAACTTTAAGTCATTGCAATAGACAAAACATCTGGCATGAAGTAATGGTATAAGAACTTGCAGTTAATACAGAATGCGATTGTCCATGATTCACAATTGTGACCCGTTGGCGTGCCCCAAAGCTATGTGCTATTTTTTCTTTCATTTTCAAAACAAACTTAAGCAAAACAATGTGGTTTCAACTTTCTGTCTGCGGAAAAGACCACGCATTGAATAATTTAACCAAGATAAATTAGAAATCGACCGCAAGCATGCTCGATTTAAACACATGTCATTCCTTTCTACACAAAAATCGTACCTACGAATTTTTGGCTAGTTTGGTGAAAACTGCTTGAACGGGAAGCAGCAGGAAATGATAATGAAAATATAGACCGTTTTAATTATGCTGCGCTCGAGGGAAAACAAACTCAGAAAATCTGAGCCATTTTGAAGAGCTTTCAGTTCCATGCTCGCGTTTTGGAACCTCGATCTATTATCAGACTCAAAAGGAACAACACTTCCGCTTTCCTGGTTCAGCACTGAAAATGGAAATTCACCCTCCTTCTCAAACTCGCAAGAACTTACATCTGAAGAGCCTCAACAGTTAGTTTGTACAGCAAAATAAGTAGCACCAAGGGAAAGTACTGCTCGGAAGCCTTCACCTGAATGGCCATTTTCGACGATTTCATCAGTCGACAAAACTAATGCAAATCAAAGTGGCCTCGGAGCCTCGTTTCCAGGTTCCCTGGAGCGGGAGAAGAGACGTTGAGAACGAGGTTGTTCGCACGATGATCTATTCATTGGTCATTGACAATAATATTCAACAATAAAAGTGTGGCTTCTACGAAGATGAGTGGTGCTGAGTTACTCTTGGTACTGTAGTAAAAATGTCAGGAGCATTTTGATTGGTTAAGCGGAAACTGTGACGGCAAAATGGCACATACTACAAATACAGCAACAACTTTTAAATCACAACTCCCAGTGAGGTTTAGAAGATAGTAACTTGACACAGACCCTGACCTAAAATTATGCCGTCCCTCCGTACTGATGATAATAAATATTACTAGAAGTAATCTCGGATTATTGAGGTGCGTGACGAGGAGTTCGCTCGGCAAACCGCAGCAACAAGGAAAAAATTGTTTGACTGAAGCTAAATTTTGCAGCTATCAATAACAAATGCTCTTATATCAACAAGCTGGGATGCTTGTTTCGATAACAAGGGCTAATTGAAGCAGTGGAACAATCTTCGATCTTTCCCGAAGAATACCTCGCCCCCCGCCCCCAATTACAGACGGCTTTTAAAACAATTTAGACAAGCTTTTAGGGCTGAAAACTTCAAGATGTTCCTGTCTTTCTTTCACATCCTTTGAAATTTTTACGCTAAAATCTAATGGCAATTTTCTATTTGGATAAACCAGACATGACCGTCGTTCTGAACTGTGATTTGAGAACAGATAAGAATCAGTCAAACAATTTTCTCAATACTTCAACATTGAAACAATATCTGTTTATTAAAGTATTTTTTGACGTGTCTGTTTACGAGAAGCAGTCACGCTCAATTTTACTTAATTAAGGCAGTTAAAAAACCATTTGTAATCAAGTTTGCAATACTCAACATCAAACCTCCTAAAATGTAAAAAATGTTATCCCCCAAATAAGTATTTTAAGTTCAAAAATATCTTTGTAACAACGTAAATAACAGCGAAGTGTCGTTGCCACTAGCCTGCAAATAGGCATCGCTTTGCTCTCCGAATTCTTTTGTTTCGCGCTCGCCGAATGTTTTTTTCCGTCCTCGCCGGGAGCCTGTTCGCAGGCTACGTTGCCACTGAGGACCATGGTGCCGGAAGTGACCATTTTTGTGACAAAGATGGAAATGCTGAAAGTTCTGTTACAATTTTTTTTTCGTGCTATGACATTGTGGAAATGTCCAGAAGCTCTTATTGCAAATGTTCGGGAGTATCGCGTAATAGTCATTTCGCTATAAGAAAGTCTCGCGAGCAGTCAAATCGCCACTGAGCGTGGCAGCTGTTGGGACAGTTTTAACCGTGATGTTGGCGAACTTGTTCAATGCTGGTCAGAGTGAAGGTACACCCGTTTGCCAGCTTCATGTGTGAGTTTAGACGCTATAGATACGATTATGGCACTGTCTACCACTAAATAAAAACGTGGTAGGACATCTCCAAAAACTAAAACTGACCTTTTGTTGATCTTTTACCACAAAACGAACTTCTTTCGTTCCCTGAGGCATTCGGGAAGCGGATCACTTAAAGACTTAATGAACTAACCTTTCCTTAGACGCTAAGAAAGTTGTCTGGAGCAGAACAAGCCGATTATTTTTGGAAAGCAACCTTTCCTTACTTTATTTATTTTTTCTTAACCTTAAACAGCATGTAGTACCTACATTAACGAGAAACTGAGATCTAAACAAGCACTGTATAGAAATTGTACAAAGATGCTTTTAACAGAGCAATGGGAGGTAGAAATGAAATGTTAAGTTTCATGAGTGCTTCGGTGCTAAACTGGTGTTTTAAGTACAACAATGGAATGTATAGCCAGGCTACAACTTAACGCGGTACGAAAAAAATTCTTAAAAAATACTCACGCTGTCTGCTGCTTCAATATCTGCATACTTGCTAAGTAATGTTCGGACGACCTCCAAATGACCGTCTCTTGAGGCTGATATGAGCACGGTTTCACCTTCCTGAAATTAAAATGAATCCACCTTTGCGTTAAAACGTTGATGAAACAGTTATCCACTAGGAAAAAATACTTAGAGCAGTCAGTTCCACTTTGTTAAATCAGAATTTCTCAAGTCATACAACTAAACGTATTTATCTTTCGAAAACATTCAAAGCTAATTAAAGCGAAAACAAAATCACAAACTAAGAACATGAATCATGCACGCCATTAAATTACAATAGAGAGATTGAGGCAAATGGTGATTTGGAAGACCTTTTTGATGGAAAATGTGTTAGATACTCACCATTCAAACGCTGATAAACTTCAAGCCCTAATTTTTCGCGACCAAAACGTTTCTAAATTACTCATAACACAAACAGATTTCCACAGAAAGAAAACAGTTTCTGCTCGCAAATGGAAATTGCTTTCGTCCTGACTGAATGAAATGCTTTGTCAGATGTTATCTCCCCTGCAATGGACGGCGAAATATTCAACAAATTGTGCATAAAAACCTGAGGAGAATACGACAAGTCTTTCTTCGAAATCTGTTTCAACTTCACACGTAGCAATCCAAATGGTCTCAACTTTAATGGGAGAAACTCGAAAATCGCGAACGCACTGCTAAAGAACTGGTGACAGACAACTTTCAACTGTGCTTGTGACATGCGCAAAGCAGATTTTGGGAACAGATTACTAAAAGTTAAACTCGTTTAATCGGTTTGATTGTACCTTCTAGCGGTCTTTTTTTGTACATGGCAAATCGTAGGTTTTCGTTCTTTCTCATAGCTCGATTATTGACTTACTCCAAAACACTAGCTTCGTTATGCTACTCTTCGATTCACATTTACACAAAAAGTTAATGTATATTGTGTATTTATGGGTGATTCCCACAAGTTTGTAATTTCATCGGTAGTGACAACAGCTGAGTAAAGAAAGTGCTTTGTAAATAAACAAACCCATGTCACGTTAACAAATTCACACCACAGAGTTACATCAGTGTGTTCAGGAGCTTATTAATGTGGCTCTAATCAGTTTCAACACTTTGAAAAGACAAATCTCTTCAAAAGAATGGCACTACACACTGTACCACGTAACAGCAATGTCGTGCTACCATATGAAACACCGAATATTGCTGAACAAGATGCGGTCATTATTGTAACGTAATAAGTTACCTTCGCAAGGTTGAATCAAAGTGCGTTTGGACGCATGGCCGAGGTCTGTTTTCCCGTACTCGTCAGCACAGTGAACGCAAAAAGAGAAGAGACCTCTGCTAACAGGAAAACTGAACATGACATTAAATTTAGGAACATCGTACAACGTTCTCTGCAGCGAACCTATCAGCAACACTACGACCAAAGTGAAAAAAAAAGCGCATCTTAGCTAATGCTCCTATTGTCGCTTACAGGAAGAACAAATCACTCAAGGACTTTATAGTCAGAGCTTCAATTCCTCCTCAAACTTGAAACCACCTAAACCTAGCAAATCCTAGGAACTCACTGGTTTCCTGAACATTCCGCGACAAAGCATTACTAAAACCTGACGCACCTACTATGGCTCTTTAGTGGCAAAATAGAAAGACCCACGAGCTCTTAGACCACCTCAAGTCGGAGCCATATTTCTTTCGTCTTCAAAAACTAAGCGGAGTTATATACGGTAAGGAGGGTGACAATATCACAACTACTATCTACTATCAATAGCCATTTTACCCATGGGGCAAGGACGTTTTATAGTCCAGGCATTTTGTGGTCGGACCTGTAACTAATTGCAAAAGAAGCTTTCTCGTCATTGACCAGTTAGGAATATCCTATGCATGAACGTACTAAAAGTCCCTAAAGATCCAAGCATGGGAACGCCTCCAAACCGCACCCATAAAATAAGTCTGTTTTTCCTATAGCACGAAAACGAGGCTGTCAACCGGAAGTTGCCGTTTAGCGTTTTTTATTGGTATAATTCGAGCCATTTCGCCAAAACTAAGAATCTACCCTTAAGAACAATGATTTTACGGCTTTAATCGTGAAAGACCTTTCCACAAAATATATTTAACTTAGTGAATTATTAAGGTTTATTTGGAGCCAGCGGTGAAATCTTATTTTGCCGAAACATTACAAGACATAAATGCTTAAGACTCACGACAAGAAAAGGCCTATATCATCACAACAAAGCTACCTCTTTGTTCAATTCTACACATGCTACATATACAATGTATTTATAAAAATGCTAGTCTTCCAAATGTTCACTTTCCTAGTCTACAGTGTTCAAAGAATTTGTGCACAAAGACCTTTGCATTGGCCACAGACTGGGGAACACTGCGTACCATTCTTGCGACAAATTTGTTGCACCTCGATTATATTGCTACAGTCAGACAAACAGTTGCATCTGATTAACTAGAGAAGAGATTCTGCGGCAGGCGGCAAGTCTGCTGCAACAGGAAATACTTGATAATTAGGGAGTTTCCACCTCCAGTCTTCCATTGACATGCCTGCAACTTCTCCTACCACTGCTTTACCTGCAAGCAGACGCGTAGGCTGTGAAATCGGGCCACTGCTGCTGTTGGGGGCAGATTCTGTGGCTCGATATGAGATGTCTTGGCTGCAAGTTTTTCGAAGTAACGCTGATATCTGATAGAGTTAACCTACCCCTGGTTTACCTCCGAAACATGATACAAGTGGTTTTTCACCTGCAGAGACAACGCCAGAAACAGCAGAATGACAGATGAAGACCAACGTTAGCGTGCTGTCTGAAGTAAGGTACATTCTCAAGTTTCTTCAGGGCTGTTGCCTTTCCAACACCATAGAGGCGCGATGTTGTGTCGCATCCAGTGACGGTGTGACGGAAAAGGAAATTTCTGCAAACTTCCTTACCCAGCTGTTCTTTTACTTTCTTCATATGCCAGACACGGGCACATCTCGAGTTTGCCTTTGTCTCAGGTCAAAAAAAGAGGCCACATCCACCTTCGGAAGCATGATAACACAGAAGGACTGGCAAATCTGTGCCATCCCCAACTAGAACCATGGAATTCTTTATGGCAGACTCTACAGCGGTTTTGACTACAAGTAGGTCGGCGTCACCATTTGCGGGCGTCACCTCTGGGC
>NC_090872.1:9539026-9541526 GCF_036669935.1 Montipora foliosa
CTTCGAAAGGACTTGATCCCTCTCTTCTCTCAGGTGGCAATAAACCAGGAGATGGAGCTGCGAGAGAAACTGCCTGAAAACGCTTGCACCCGTAGCACTGCCTGATGGCTTTCTTTGCAAGGTGTCATGGCGTGGGATCCAATACTCCTCTCTGATTTTAGCCATAGTGAGCCCCATTCCCCCATGGAGTGTGGCTTTGTGGGCGTGTTGAACAAATTTCTCAGCAAAGGTCGTTGCGTCTGGTATGTAGATCGGATAGGGACCTGGTAGTCTTCCACGGCACTCTAGCAATCCGTCTTTGTTTCTCTGTAAGTTGAGCCTCAGTCGGTCTTCTTCCATGTTTGCAGTACCCTGGCTTTGGGCGCGCATCAACCAGAAGAGGGTTTGCTTTCCAATTACTTCTGTTGTGAGAGGGCCCTTTGTTCTGTTTGCTCTCTTTGTTCTAGCATTTTGGGCGAACCGCATGATCCAGGCGCACACTCGCAACGTCTTCCAGTATGAGCTTTTGGCAAGGAGTTCGTCGAGCTCATCGTCAGAATTCACAGCCAAGGCGAATAATTCCTTTGTGGTTTTCACCTCTTGGTTGGATTCCTTACTGGGTGCGGTGACAAGGTTTTCTGGCCATTTCCTAGGGTCACTAAGCCACTCTGGTCCACTCCACCATAGTTGGTTCTCTTTAGATAACAATCCACCACGGCTGGCAAGATCTGCAGGATTGTCTTCAGTTGGTACGTGCCGCCAGATAACCTAAACATGCTCTCGGATCTTAGGTACTCGGTTAGCCACAAACTGCTTGTAGTCCCCTCCACCTAATATCCAGTACAAGGCAACACTGTTGTCCAGCCAACAGTGTAGGGAAGTTACTGGGAAGCCTTGAAGTGCGTCTTGTACGTTACTCAAAAGGTTTACAGCCATGTGTCCCGAGACCAGCTCTCGTCGAGGTATAGTTAGGCCTTGCTTCGCTAGTCTTGCTTTCGCCGCGACAAGTCCTTGATTTAAAGTGCTTGGTTGTTTGACGACGGCGTAAACAGCAGCGGCGACACCCTTTCCGCTTGCGTCCCCGAAGGCGTGGAGTTCAATTTTCTCGATTGATTCTTGGGCGCTGGTCAGTGCTCTTGGGCAGGAAACTTCATGTGGTAAAGAGCGCTCCCACTTCTGCCACAGTTGTTCTAAAGGCACAGATAACGGTGCATCCCAAGCGGATTTCTCTTCGCAGGCATTTCGGTAAAGCAGCTTTTCTTGTAAGGTGATTGGCGCGATCAAACCAAGGGGGTCATAGATTCTTGCTAATTTTCCAAGAATCCCTCGTTTAGTAGGTTGCGCAACTTCTTCTGGAATAGTGACTGCAATTTCGTCTGTTGATTTATTTCATTTTAAACCAAGCAGACCGCACTCTCTGGACTTTACTCCTAGTTGCTGTTTGGCATAGCTCAAGTCATCTTCATTCCCGGCGTCCTCTGAGATCTCTAATTTAGGGATGTTTGAGTGCCACTTGTGCAAATGAAAGGTCGCCCGGCGAAATATTTCGGTTGTTTTAGCTTTCTTTTCTTCGGTTTCTTGGACAGTTCCTCCGCCAGTAATGAGATCATCTACATAAAGTTCTCGTTCTATTCCCGCAACAGTATCAGGGTGATCAGCTCTACAAGTGTTTAAATGGTGCTGGATTACGCCGCCAAGCAGAAAAGGCGAGGGTCCCAAGCCAAAGAGTGCTCTGGTGAACCTGTAGGTGCGAATACGTAAGGGATTCTTGCCATCTAGCCAATGGAAATGCAGTGCGTCTCGGTCTTGCTCGCGGATACGCACTTGAAGAAATGCCTTGCGAATATCACCGGCTAGGGCTACTGCATGAAACCTTCCCCTTAAGAGTACTTTCCACAGCTGATTCTGTAGGGGTGGTCCAACTTCTAGGCAGTCGTTTAGGGAGGGAGCTGAGTCATAAGCTCTCGCTGAGGCATCGTATACAATCCGCGTCTTAGTAGTTTCAGCGCTCTCTCTCACGACAGCCTTGTGGGGGATGTAGAACTCTCGTCCAGATGCTGGCATCTCTGCCTCTTCTATAACTCCTTCATGTAGCTGTTCTTGGATGATTGCATCATAGTCGTTAAGCTTCCCTGTTTTCTTCAGTCGCTGAACTAGGCTTCCGAGTCGCTTCAAGCTCCCCGACTTGTTAGAGGGCAAGGGAGGATGATCTCCTTTCCAGGGAAGGCCGGTCTCGTACCAGCCTTCAGGGCTGCGGCTGAGCTGTTCGATGAACTCTTCATACACCACGCTTTGATCTCCATTTGGTTTATCTTCGAGCCCTAGAACGTCCATGCGGCAGAGCTCTTCATAACTGGTTGAGGTCGTCTGGGCTAAGAACATGCTGTCAAGGTTTTGCTCTGTTCCTGGAGACATAATGGTCCACCCAAAGAGAGTGAACTCGGCCACAGGCTCTCCAATGGATCCAGTACGCTGGGATGTAGACGTTTTAATCTTCGCGTAATCACTCGCGCCCAGAATA
>NC_090872.1:9546526-9551526 GCF_036669935.1 Montipora foliosa
CGTATCTAGAATTTCAACCTTTCCCACTTCCCCTTCCCTCTCCCCCTTTCACTGTTGACTGTTTAAGGGTTCAGCATTTTTTTTTGTCTTGCTAGCAACACTGATAAGGCGGAAGGTAGGGGGGGGGGGTGGGGGGCTGCAGTGTGAGAGATAATAGGTAAATTAATAACGCCCCAAGGAGGCGAAGAGTCTCCACTATTTTTGCAACTTGCTGTAGCACTAGAATGATGACAGGAGTCCATGAGGATGAGCTTGCCTCTGTCATACAAACTCTATGAGTCAACCTTTGCGCGTATTTTTCTATTTTTAGAACGCCAAGAGTTCTTCGGCTCTGCATGCAATGTTTGAAATGGCAAATGAGAATAAAGTTATCGCCAAACGAAGACAAAAATAGCACAAACAACGTCTGCAAATGGTGCCAATAGGCCTTATTAAACTTCAACTTGAAAGAGAGGTTTAGAGGAAAAAGACAAAGGAAAGTGGATGATAGGCAAATATTTTTCACATTCATTCCAACGTGTTTCTATTGTTTTTGTCCTTACTGCCTCACTATCAAGCTGAATATTTAATATTTCGAAAACGCCCTATTGATGTAAATTGATATAAATGTGAGTCTCCTGGTGAAGACTTCGTTCTAAAAATAGAAAGATACGCACAAAGGTTGACTGTAGGATATCGTGCATAGGGAGGCTGACGTACACACGGGCTCCTGTTGTTGATAATGATGATGATGATGAAAGGCGAGCTTGGAGCTCTAGGTTGCGTTTCTTTGGGAAAATCCAAATCCAGATTTTTGCATCCAAAAGCGGATTTAGCGTTTCTTTACTAAAATCCGAAAACGGATTACTCATCAAAAGAATCTACTCTCCGAGTGGATTTATTACATCAGATCTGAATCCAGATTTTCAGGGTTTATGATCCATGCGTTTCTTTTGGGAGACGGATCCGAAAAAACTAGGTTCGGTCAGCGGTAGTCTTGTAGAAGTACATATTCCCGCCATTAGAGTGAATCATGGCAAGCAATCAAGGTCAGTTTTCAGTGTACCCGAAATTTGTAGGAAGTCGTATATTTTTCGCACAACTTCAATTTGACACAAATTACATTAATCATAACAGGCTGAAAGTGGGCTCACACGCCAGAATTTAAAGTCGAAACAGCAAAACATTTTTGCTACAGGTGAAGAGACTTATCTCATGCATGAAAGAATAGTATTTGAAGTTACGGGAACTTTAATCGGTGTCGCCTGCCATCTCGAGAGACAACAAAAACAACAAAGACAAATGCAATACAACCATAGCAACACTTACACTGCTCGCTGTGTTGACGTTAGCGTTTTTGAGAAGAAGACTTCTGACAGCTCCTAAGTGGCCTTTCCTGCAGCCCCACACCAGGGCTGTCGTGCCATACTAAAACAGAAAAACAACCAAATTAACTCAATAAATTCGTTAAAACAGGGAGTACTTACTCTACAACACGTAGAGGAGTTTATCATTTCAATTTTCCAGCGACTCACATGCCGTGCTCATTAAGAGGAGGCGCTAATTTGAATATTGACACATTCCTGAATGTCATCAATAGGAAAGCGAAAACGTGTTGAAAATGTCATTCACTGTGTCGTTTCGGTGGTCGGCAAACATTGGCTTGCATTCCACACTAGCCTGCGACTATGAGAAACTCCCAATTGCGGTGCTTATATAGTAGATTTGCTTTAAAATGTGAAACTTGATCGATTAAATACGATATGTATGTGGTACACTATCCCTATATATGTCCCTCCCCACCCCACACAAAAGCTGTCCATCCCAACACTCTCTCTCTCGTCATCTTTCAGCAACAGAGTCGCAAGCGCTCCGCATCCTGACGAAAGTAATTTGCTGCACGTAAACCAAACGAAAAGTCATTCAATCGTAAATTAGAATGAGGATCGTCTCAGTGCTAAGATATTCCTCTCTTCATGTAAACAGCCACAAAGTTTCCTAAAGATATGATACCGCGATCTACCTTATCAGCGGCGTCAGGGTTGGCTCCTGCTTCGAGTAAATGATGAACTACTTCAGTGTGTCCGCGCCCTGATGCCCATATAAGGGCTGTCATGCCATGCTGGAAAGAAAACACACGGTCATCTCACCAAGAATAGGCAATATTTAAGAAGAGTCGGAAGTTTTTACTGACATGATCAGCGTACTTGTTTTTGCTGGACGAAACTAAAGCAAACCTTTTGAAAATGTTATGACACACTAACGGGACGCCTGTCGTTTCAACACGTAACACAAAAGCAACGTAGAATTGTTTTCACTTTGTGTGCTAAATTTCGCCGGGCAAAGCAAGCCACATCCATTGTGTCTAACGATGGATGCTTTGAGTAGCTAAACTCTTTTTTTTAAACGTAAGAACCTTTTTTTATAAGAAGGTTCAGGCTGAGATGAACCAAAATTTAAGAACATACTAAAAACATTCAGTTAAGACCGTCTTTATGTTGTTCATTTGTTGTTTTCTGTTTTTGTGAGTAGTATAAATTACGGGTGCGTTCGATTGACCGTATTCCGGAATAGGAATACATGGAATATAAGTTAGAAATCCTGTCAAATATCTGCTAAAATGCTATTTAAACATATTTTTATTATTCTTGCTGCTTTCAAACGCGCCAAACATACCGTTTTAACCATCACTCCACATTTTCTTATTCCGGAATAGGGTCAGTCTAACGCGCCCTAACTTGAAATAAACTTAACACCAACTTCGTTCCCACGGCTTTCCCTCACTGGGGGGAGGAAGGGGGGGGGGGGGGGGGCAAGTGAGGGAAAAGCCGTGGGAACGAGGTTGATATAAAACGGTAGTGTAAAAGGAAAATTACCTCAAATACTTAGGGACCTTTTGTAACGTCTACAATGTGGTTTTGTTATTGCATGAAATACTGAAGAACAACTCAGTTTGTAGTGGAACTTAGTATACCACGCAACTTAATACAACGCTTTCTGGATGAAATCGCAAGAAATAAATTAGAACGTTGAGTCTCATCCCCCAAATTAGTTCTTACAGAAAGGGAATGTAAACCACTGTACATAAATCAAAACGACTGCATGTTGAATTGGCTTTTTGCTTTGATATTCTCTGTTTTCTCCGCCACGCTGATCAGATCACTTTCATGATCCAATGCGCTATGACATTAAGATTGTCCACGATTGGTAGCTCAAACTTTGTTCGTTTCAGCATGACCGGCGTGACGCAATGCGCGCATTTGTAACTAAAAACCATCTATGCGCGCTACAGTTCGAAATTAAAAATATATATATTGGGGATAATACAGGGTTGGAAACTTTTGAGAGCACTCGCCATTCGGGAGAGTGACCCTCAAAATGCACTCGCCCGGACTTGTTTTCAGGCGCCCAAAAGTTTACCCCCGCCCCCCCCCCCAATCTCTCCAACCTATTTAGTCATCCTTTAATTTTACTATTTTATTTTATTTTTACTCCATTTTTACACTTACCGAGAGAACACGCATTGATCAGAGTGCTGGGAAAGTACGGGAAAACAATTCGCTTGCAACGTCGTCGAGCACGTCGTGGTAGCGAGACCGAGGATTATTACTTCAATGAAAAATTCTATTTAAAGACCTTAACTCCCAAGAAAACACAATGGAGGCACCTACTCCATATTTTAAATTGATTTTTTTATTGACGAATCTTCGTGAGATCCCTACAGTTTGCGAGTAAACGTGTCTTCTTCTTAGGAGGCGTCTTAAGGGACCATATTTACCTACTCACCGATGGGTCGATAGTGACCGGCAGTATCACTGACCACGAAGCCATATTTCATATAATTTGTCTATTTACGAAGATCAATGTTGCTTTTTAGCGCCAATTTATTAGACAGTTCGGAATACAAAACTTTGTAAAACAGAAATGGTAAGTTTATGTTTAGGGGTTTTCTTGGCAAAATTGAATGTAAAAAGCAGTGTTTATTTCGCAATTTAAATAATTTCTTGGGGACGAAAATCGTACTCGCCAAACGGGCGAGCGATCGATGATTTGCGCTCGCCCGACACTTTTAGTGACTCGCCTGGGCGAGCGGGCGAGTGCTAATGTCCAACCCTGATAATATCAACGAAGCGCAAAAAGAGGTAGTAGTAAGATAGGTAGGAAAAAAAAAAGAAAAGAAAACACTGCGGTATATTTGAAGTTTTCATCTTAAGGTTCCTTTGATCGTCTAAATCTTTGCTGCAAAAAATCCAGATACTTTCTTAATGACAAAAGAATACTTAACTTCAATTCAATCACCTTTGTAACAAGACGGATAAGTTACCACTGCAAACCGCATTGGTCCTCGATGTAATCCAATTAACTACTTCATGTCAACCACTATTTGGAAAGGGAAATAGCCTGTCATTACATTTCAAGTAAAAATTTCCTTCGATTCTATTTCACCGGCAAAGTGACATTGTAAAAGTGATGTTTTGACGACGAGGTAAAACCAGCTAAGTCTCAAACACAAAATTTTGTTCCTGTTGTATCATTTGTATCCGGAGGAAGAAGTGTTTTCGCTCTTAACACGCTCCTCGCTCGCCAAATCAATTTCTGTAAAAATTACACAATACATAAAAAAACGATTTTAAAAATTCAATTGCCATGAAACTTCGAGTTAAAACTAGATTGTCTGTAATTGAGCGACGTGCTGTGCAAATGATCTTCTTCTTCTTTCACGAATCGCCTTTGGCTTTTCTCGTCCCTAATTTACAATTTAGATCTTTGCGTCTCTTGAAGTAGCGTTTGTTGTGGCTATAGCACTTTGCAGAAACATGCAATTTTATATTACCTTCCATAATAGGCCCAAATGTTGAAATACTCAAATATAAAACAGTAAAGGACAAAAAAAAATAGATGAAAGCGAGACATCAAATGCAGAAAACAAACTGATTGTTCTTTAAAACCAAACCTTAACATCGTAAGTAGTCTTAAGATCTCTTAATGAAAATGGCTCCAAAAGGAAAATTACTTTTGCT
>NC_090872.1:9559026-9584026 GCF_036669935.1 Montipora foliosa
GCGAGCCACGATTGGTTTTGGTTTCACTTCTGATTGGTTGAAACAGTGGTGCGAGAACTTTGAACCAATCACTGAGTGAAGTAGATGCAAAACCAAAGTAATTCGCTAATTACTTTCGACACTCAATTGAAAACCGCTCTAACATACACAGCATAACTACTAACGCCCATGTCTTTATATATCTATCCTGATATATACATCAAGATTCGTGATATATACATCGAGATTCGAGCACTTCTTACCTGAGGCTAGGAATATTATCCGACCGCTGGTCAAGGGGAACGTCATGCGTGATGTGATCACATCTTGATATATGCATGTCATTCTTTTTGTGTAAATTGCACATCTTAATGTTTTGTCAGTCCCTTTTTAACAAGCAAATTTACGAAATTTGCATGCCTTGCTTTGCTACTTTTGTCTTCGTTTGACAATAACTTTTATTTCTGATTGGGCATTGACATTCTAAACAGTGCGTGCAGAGCAGAAGAACTCGTACCGTTCTAAAAATAGAAAGATACACCCTAAGGTTGACTCATTGGGCTCGTATCGAGAGAGGCAAGCTCCTACTCGTGGACTCCTGAAGCTTATAATTGAGCTCCGTTTGAAGTGTAAGAGAAACCTTTGAAGTAAGTCGCGCCTTGTGAATTCTCCTAAACCTTCCCTACCTTTGATGGGAAGTGGCTCAACTGAGGGATTTAGCTTTGCGTTTACGTCAAACGCAAAGGTGCGGCTGAAACTTGGGCTATACCAAAAATTTTGATTTGGCTCACTTTTAGTGGTTTGAAGGTTGCTGCAGATATCGAGAAACGTCTCAGACGAGAGAGAAAAGCTTTTATGACAAACCATTTGACGTTTTAACGTAAACAACACGCTAAACTTCTCTATTATCCTAGAGTTTGATCACACAAAGCAATTTGAGACGGTTACCTGTCCTCGTTCATTAGGATCAGCACCATAATCCAGCAGTTCCCTCACAATATCTGCATGACCTTTGTACGAACCCCACACTAATGGAGACCAGCCGCCCTAGAATTAATAACTTCCTGTTAACCTTGGTTTGTAAATTTCGTTGATTATCGCTTAATATGTTTTCTAATAGGGAGTTAAAGAAACGACAAAGGCTTCGGCAACGACAATGCTAAAAAGCAATTATATCATTACCAAGGCTGCTGCCTAAGAAAATTGTCCGGGAGCCCTTCGGGCTTCCAACGTTAATAGTTAGTAGCCCGAGTCATTTTTTCAAGAGCCCAGAATTAATTAATTCCAGCTGGGATCATATTTACATGTGAGTGAGGATTAATCAAGTAAGGCGCCCGTTCGGGATACTTGTTCGGAAATTTGGTCGCCCGCGCTCGCAAATAAGGCGCCCCAGGCGAGCGGGCGACCGTTAGGCAGCAACCTTGTCATTACTTTAAAAGGGGAAAGATAATCGTGCTACGGGCAGCACAGATTTTATCACATATTTTTGCGGCACTCGACATTAGAGAACTTTACATTAGCATCACACCTTCGTGAAATGGCAAACATTGGCCTGCCGTTTCTAAAGTGGAGTGAAGATTGTGGCTTTAGCTTCGCGCGACGCAAGGCAACTCGTAAAGGACTTTGTTAAACCCGAGTACGTATTTGGTTACCAAAAAAACAAAAAGGTCCCAAGCATCGTTTGGAGAAGAAGACCCTACATAAAATGAAAATCCTCACCTGTCAAATTATGCAAGTCTCGATGAAGCTGTTTTGTGAGTCAACAGAAAGTCAACGCGAGTTCACGAAGAAAATTGCGATAAGGAGTCAGTTATGCACGATCTATAACCACGAAACCTACCTTCTCCTAGCTTGACTGACGGGAAAGTGGTTTTAGGGTTCGTTTTATCCACAAACAAATTGTTATTTTGAAGGAAAACGGGAAGAAAATTCCACGTATTGGGCAAAAATGCGAAAATGCCTACTTTCACGTAAAAACGGCAAGCAGCAGCCGGCAAACGCAAAAAAAGGCGGGAAAATCATGGTTACGTGGTCACTTTTGCCGTTCGCGTTTAAATGTGAAGCTCTCGACTGTCGAAGCTCTCTCTATTACAACGACGTGAAGTCAACAATTTGAGGTTTTGATTACAACGGTAGCATACAAATTTAAACCTTTCATTTTTTATTTTTACTCTGAAACCGCTCATACCTAGTTTATTTTTAAATAGGACACTTTGTCCACACTCGCGAAAGACTTATGATCGGTGCAAAGTTATATTTTTCACGTGCAGCACGAAAAGCACTGCTTACGAGCTCTAAGAAGGCCCATCAGGCCGGCGCTTATCTCCGGTTTCCTTAGCATGAAGCGACTTGGAGTATTTCTACTCCCCCCTGGATGGGATGCTAGTCCATCGCAGGGTTAAGGGAGGCAGTGTAGCCCAGTGGTTAGAGTGCTTGCCTTGAGATCCGGAGATCCCGGGTTCAAGACCCGCTCTGACCACTCGTTGAATTTGATTCTGGTAGTCCCCGGTTCAACTTCCCAGCTGCACTTGTAAATAGCCAACTGGTTTGTTGGGATTCTTAACAGTTGTTGTTCTGTTCTGTTGTTTCGTTGTGTTTCATTGGCCCTGAAAAGCCCCTAAGGGGAGCGGTCAATTAAGTATGTATTGTATTGTATTGTATTGTATTGTATTGTATTGTATAACCCCCAGCATTTCACCGGTACCCATTTATACACCTGGGTGGAGAGAAGCACCGTGAGAGTTAAGTGTCTTGCCCAAGAACACAACACAAACAAGAACAAAATTCCACGCACCCGAACTAGGACCACTCGATCCGGAGTCGAGCACACTAACCATGACGCCACCGCGCCTCCCACTACGAGCAGCACGAAATCCGTGCAGTTCTTTTCCGTACTCCACAAAAACTCCACAAAACAACAACGTGAATCACCAAATTTTAGGTTTTGACGACAACGTAAGCAAACAATATAACAATGAACCATTCATTTTCTGTTTCATTTTCCGTTCGTACCCCAGTTGACCAAAGGGTGCCGGATAGCGCTATCCACTGGATAAATCACTATCCATTGGATAACTCAATTGGTTTTGCTGGTGTTTATCCGCTGAATAGTGATTTATCCGCTCCATAGCGTTATCCACCTTTTGAACGAGGCATGGCGCGTAACGGGAGTTTAGCCCGCCTATGGTGTGATCTTGCCCGCAGAGCAAGCTTTTTCGAGTGGTTTCATAGCGATGAAAGACCGAGAAGAAGAAATTCAAATTTTTGCCGTGCGACAGGATGGACGATAGCCAAAGATAGCTCTTGGCCCATTCTAGCGTGACCACAGCGTCAAAAAATCTCATTCCTCGGTATTTCTTTGCGATAAAACTTCACGAAACCGTTCAGCAGGAATAGAATGCTACTCATTTACCAAGTCTGGGAGTTGCACTTTTGCTCCACACTCTAAGAGTTCTTTCACAATGTCAAAATGTCCCTCTTTGCAAGCAGCTATTAGAGCTGTCCAACCATCCTGAGAAAAAATAAATAGCAATATTCTCACTGCTGTTATTCTATCGCATTCCCCCGTTTTCGCCCGTGCTATTATTAGCGCCAGTAATGCTTTGCGCCATTTGCAGTTTAAATTTGGTCTCTCCGCTTGGAGCGTGGTCTTTTCGTCCTGTACTCCACAAAGACAGTCGTCTTTTGCGACCCGCCCACCTCCCCTGGTGGCGGTTGACCAAGCTCCTATCTGCTTGTATCCTCGTTGCATGCATACTGCCTCATCAGTCGCGGACTCTTCCCATAACTTAATCTTATGCGATGAGGTAACGAGTGTGCAGTGAGGAGGATATAGTACTAGTTTTAATACTGTAGATAGCCTGGAACGATGTATCGGTCGACAGTCGATCGACAGTCGGACGATAGTCGTCAGTCGATCGATATTCGGACAATCGGCGGTCCAGTGCTACTGAAAACAGATGTATTTTTGCGACAACAGAAATTATGACCTTCCAATCACTTTCAAATGGTCATTATTTGGTCATTATTTAAGTGGTCTTTTATAATTCTAATTTTGTACGCAAGTTATTCGTGTCATTGAACTAAGAAATGGCAAATTAGAGTGAAATGAGCTGCAATTGCCCTTCGCAACTGATCGAGTGCCCGGAGCTGACAAATGGCTTTACGGTACAAAAGCTTCATTTCGACGTCAGGTACAAAGAGGGTTTCCTTGAAAAAAGTTCAGCATCTCAAAAAGTGCTTCGGAACAATTAAAGCAAAAGAGGACCCAACCAGAATGAAAGTAAAAGCGTGAACGTGCGCTATAGAAGGTCCTACCCAAATGAGGACTAATTAACTCTGTTAGTGGTCGAAACTGATATGGCTCTTGCCATTCATTATAATAATTATTCTGAACTCATAGCTGCTGATGACCAATCAGATTTGGAAATTTTGTCATTAAAGCACCATATGAGTACAATAAAAATACCGTATTACTTTTATACCTCATCCTGTACATCTACTTGAACATTTCTCTTAATCAGCTCATGGACAATTTCCAAGCTACCTTTTTCTGCAGCAATAATCAAGGGGGTTTGACCATTCTAAAATGTAAAACAGCATGAAGAATAACTGTTATTCTGATCGTCATTATTATTATTATTATTATTATTATTATTATTATTATTATTATTATTATTATTATTGAAAGATATATACATGAAATGCATCATATATTGCACTGCGGGTATGAAATCAAATGAAACCATGTTGTCTCGCAGTGATGAGCGCCAATTTCTATTGCGTCGAGAAGCCTGAAAATTTTTCAGGACTTCAACGGGATTTTGGTTAGAGCATCGCACCGGTATCGCGAGGTCGCGGGTTCAAATCCCGTTGAAGTCCTGAAAATTTTTCAGGCTACTTGACGCAATAGAAATTTGCGCTCATCACTGCGAGACAACATGGTTTCATTTGATATTATTATTATTATTATTATTATTATTATTATTATTATCATTATTATTATTATTATTATCATCATTATCATTATCATTATTATTACTCCCTTAAAAATCCTATGATTACTAGAAAACAGACTCATACCTTGAAAAAGCCAAGTCATCAGAGGCAAAACTACTGCAAATATAGGGGATTTGCTTAAAACATTGGTGTCTGGTATTTCCAAGTGAAACAAATATAATTTGTGGAAGGTGTTCAATGAATTTGCTTTGTTTTTATTTTTATTTTTCTAGGCCCAAACCTTTTCATTTCACTGATCATTAATTAAGTCTTGCATATATAAAGTTCACATCTTTCTTTATACCGGTAGTTGTTAATTAGCGGCATCAATTGTTATAAACCTGGACTTTCGCTCAGCAAAACGAGGAGTGTGATTGGTTGATTCTTGGTCACATGCCCCTGATCAAATTCAAATGTATCCCACCTGGGATACAATTCCGCAGTTGTTGCCCAAGCCGGATGTTTTGCTGCAACTGCTGTTGGCAAAGTCTAAATATACCGGTATAACAAAGCTCTTAACATCTGGTCCCTTGCGAAACTTAGTTTTCCCTCGAGTCCTGATGTTTCCCTCGACAATCAGGACTCTCAGGAAAACAAAACTAACCCGGGGAGGGGGCCGGGACTCCCATATAAAAATGATGGGGGAGCTTGTTGGAAATTTTGAAAAGAACACCTAAGAGGTACCAAGATGCTGTCTTCTGGGTGTGGCATTAATTTTTTTTCACCCCTAAGAGGTACCAAATTATGGGTTTTAATTAGACAAAATTAAAAATTAGTCAATCGTCAAATGTCTCCTGTCATAATTTTTCAGCTCGATACCCTAAAAGGTATCCCTGAAGCTCCTGCTGTGGATCTTTTGAGGCTGAACACCCTAAGAGGTACCAAAGCCGCTTTTTTAACCGCTAAAACGTACGACGAGCACCCCCGTCCTTTTTATATGGGAGTCCCCTCCCCCACGGGAACTGTTTCTCTTGGGACCATAAATTAAGTGTATAATTTATTGTGATCGCAAGCCTGAGCTATTAAATAATAATGATGATAATAATTATCATCTAGCTATCAGCCAGTGGGCCTTCACTGTGTGGTAAGATATTTTACTGTGAATATAGTTTGGGGCACTTCAAATAAATATATTATTTTCATCTTAAGTTCATCCTGACCTGGTCTCTCTGCTCCAAGTCAATGCCATTGTTATCTAGTAAATTTAACACATGAGTGCAACTTCCATCCCTGACTGCATTCAAAAATCCTCCATCATTTACTGTCATCTCCTACACATCAAAGAAAACAAAACAAATCCATTATCAGCATATCAACATTTACTGATTTGGAACAAAAATATGTCTTACTTGGTGACAAAAGACTGAAGCACTGATAAATACCTTTATTTTATTCTCAGATAGCACTGTGCACTGTGATTATGGCTGATTTAGCAGGCCGTATTCTATACTGAAATTTGGTTTTATCAACGGAGTTGATAATGTAAATTGGCCACCGTACAGAGATTCTAAAAGCTGACGTTTCGAGCGTTAGCCCTTCGTCAGAGCGAATCGAGCCATTCGCTCTGACGAAGGGCTAACGCTCGAAACGTCAGCTTTTAGAATCTCTGTACGGTGGCCAATTTACATTATCAACTCCGTTGATAAAACCAAATTTTTGTATACTACTTCCCCACCGACGCAGCACCACAGTTTCTTTAGAAACTACCCCTTCATTCGTATTCTATACTGTCCTACCTACCGTACTACTACAGCCGGCTAAATATGAAACTTTGACGCGACATTTTCTTGCAAGTTGAATAATAATAAATAAAGATTATTGATTGATTGATTGATTGAATGTCTGCATGGGAGGATAGATCAAAGCTAGTTCTAAATAATATTTTCACAGTCAATTTGCCACTAGTAGATACTAAATAAGTTAATTGAGGGATTAAGCTACACATTACTACACACTTAATTTCAGAATGACTGTTTTCCCATAGAATGACTGCTTTCCCATACAATAAAGTAGACAAACTTGTTTAGCAAGAGTTCAGAAAGTGTTACACTGTATTCCTATGTATTGTTGAGTTCAATATAACAACAAATTTGCCGCACTAATTGAGAATAATTGATATTAGTTTAAGTCATTTTAATACTCAAAATAAGACAAAAATATTACAGCCTAAAAGCAGCTTAAAAATATTAATCTAGCATTGTTTAGTACAAAACTTAACAAAGATCTCTTCAAGAAACATGATGTCAACTCTAACATAGTGGATACAATGAAAAGTGAACATATCATGAAGAACTTAGAGCCCTGTCGTCACCCTGTCAAGATAAAAGTGAAGTACATGCAAGCCTGCTGTTTTACAAAGGCAGGTAAATGGTCAGACTTGAAGCTGAAGTGAAGTACTAATATAACCAGATTATTACCATCAAAGTAAAACAAAATATCATGCTAAGCCAACTGATTTGAACCCTTACAGAGGGACAAGTTGTGTTTTTAAGGTTATCTTCAATTAAAAGAAGTTGGTGTATATATATATATAATTCATGTAATTGCATCATTCTATTTTTAATCCAAAATTGATTCAAGGACTTAACAAACTAGTGCTCAGATGTTCAAGACCTTTTGAGATTCACCTTTAATTTACCATAATTCCAGGGCATAACAATAACTTTAAAAACTCATTAATAATTCATGAGCCTAACAGCCTATCAAAACACCAATAAAACGTCACGTGTATGAGCTTTATATCCTGATAAAACACTACTCGCCCCAGTAAAAATAAAGGCGTGATCACGCCGTGATCACGGGTGTGATCACAGGGCGTGATCACAGTGTGAAAATAGCGTGATCACAAGAATTTTGTGATTATGGCCAGACGAATTTTAGGCGTGATTGACTCTGTGATCACGGTGTGATCACACTGCCATAATAGCGCGATCACAGAAAGTATTGTGATCACGGCCAATGAATTAAAAGTGCCTTGAATCAATCAAGGTCAGATGAAAAGAAAATCACGTACGACAAATTTGGAGCCCCAATTTCACCTCGGCGTTTTTTAGCCTGCCGACCCAAACAAGAGTCCCCTTTTTAGTCAGACTCGTTTGCTGGATGGTTTCTTAACTTACTTCCCAATTTCGGATTCTGCCGTCGGTAATTTAACTCAGAGTGAATGAAAATATATGGGTTCCTGTACATATGCAAATGTGAAAAGCCACGTACCTTAATGACTTGCAAGGTTGTCCGCGACTTAAGACAAAGATGAATTTCAATCATCTACAAGTCTCCAGTAAGAGTAAACTTATTTTAATTACATTTCAAGTAGCATTTGAAATCGATTACACACTATTTAAATCGTAATTTAAGCTTCGCAGACAGCATTACTGAAACACCCATCTATACTGCTTGAACCAAACTTGAATAATAATAATAAAATAATAATAATAATAATAATAATAATAATAATAATAATAATAACTGTTTTGATAAAATAAACTAGAACACATCCCGTAATGTTATAAACGATATAAGTCCTTTAAATGTCTTTAGCAACGATAAAATGGTCCTTTTTTAGTTTTTAGTAGTGATGTAATCTTTCCTTCATTCTTTCTTTGTTATGTTTATTCCTGCCCACACAAAACACCTGTTATTTCGGACCATTCTGCATTTCTCATCAATACATTTTCTAATTGTGGCCCACTCAACATTTTCATTGGCAGAGAACGTCAGCTCTGTACATTCTTTTACCGCTGCTATTCTGTTTGGGTCCAGCTTCAGAAGTTTCTCGCCTTTCCCTTCAACGCTTCCAGTCTTTGCCTCGTCCCTGCTAAATACAAGTTCGAAAAGTTTCAGGGCAAATCCTTTTGGGGTGTTTTTTGGGAGCTGTTCCACCTTTTTCCTTAGCACGTACACTCCCCGAATCGGGGAACCAATAAGCATTGTGGACTGCTTGTCGGCCCCCATCTCATTACAAGGCTTTTGCAATCGGTCTCCCAGCGTGCTCTTCTGAGGTCATAAAGGAGTTGAAGAAGATTTAACTGGTGGGCTGTTCGAGTTGAAGGCTTTTGGTGGAGCCGGGACTGAGGGAGGTGGTGTTAGTTCAATACTTGGCAGCTTGTACTCCAAACTTACGTCTGCATCGTGTACTGATTTATAGTATTTCTTTTTACAGGCTTTACATTTTTCAAATTTGCTGATAGCATCAGTGAGCTTATGAAGGTGATCTGCCATTGAAGACACTTGGTGTAGGATTTTGGCCAATTTTTCTTCCAGGTCGTTGTGATGATATCTTCCAGTTCCAAAATCTGAGGAATAAAAGGCAAAAAGAAATTGACATTATTGCTTTGAGCTCAATGTGAACAAAATAGCAGTTTTTAATATGAAAAAAATGAAATGCCATTAATCAGTGCCAATACCATGTAGTTTTTAAATTGATTGATACACCAAATACACCCAGTTTATTGCAAGATTCGTAAATAAAATATAATTTACTTTTTAAGTTCTGAGCAGTGCATTAATGCTACATCATCGGCGTATTCATTTTGTAACTTTTAAATGTATCATTTTATGATTTATACAAATGTAGCTATAATAAGAGAGCTGCAATGATTTCCTATGTGAAAAGATAACAATCAGATGCATGGCATCTTTATGTTCTGACTTCCATCTGTGAAAGATTTGGTTCCAATATTTGAGCAAATGTCGGTGGCTTGCATACTGATTAGCTAACTTGACAAAACTCTCTCGAGTGGGGGATAGGACGGATGTAATGACGGTTTCTGTCACGCTTTCAACTCTCCATAACTTTGATACTGGTAAGCAGGGAGTGTAGATAGGACAAAAAAGAACACCTTTACACGAACGCACTCATAATCTATGATTACTTCTAGTTTTAGGAATATGTCACGTTACTATATCGTGATAAAGTTAGATTCCCAAATATGACGCGAATTAAAGGGGCTAGGTCACGCTATTTTAGGTAATTTTGTTTAATTCTGTTGATTATGAGCTCTAAACGTCAAATTGGCAGAGCAAGAGTCTTTCGTTTGCAAAATCACGGCCACATAACAACTGAGAATGATTTTCCAGCTTTGTAAATGACATTTCGATACAGACTGATATAAATTTGAAAAAAGGTGGGCCGACGTTTTTCAAATTTACTCAAATTCAATCCATTTCAATCCTCTCCAGTTTTGTCCATCCATGTCCCTTCTTAGCCTCCCTGTGTTTTGTTAGAGTTCTTCTATAGTTTTGAACAGTTGTTTTGATATTTTAGTTAATTCTATGACCATTCGATCAGTGCCGAAATTGCCTAAAATTGCGTGACCTAGCCCCTTTAAGACTTAGCTGGCAACCAGTGGAGTCTTTAATAGCGTTGAAGATGGCTAAGAAAGTACTATTGACAAAAAGTTGTTCGATGCTTGGCAAGAGCTACTTTTGAAAAAAAAATACTCGTGGTCAATCTTATATGACTGTTCGCGACTAATTTGCATTAATCTACTGGAGTGCGCACTTGTTTACACAATGTGCAGCACTGTTTACAGTCCTACACCTTCTCGTATACAACCCCACTACTGCTGCTGCCCCTACTGTAATGTTAGAAAACCACTACACTAAAACTGCCTCAAGCATTTTCTAAAATATTCATTTTCCCAAAGACAAGCTATAAATTGAAAAACCTGAAATTTTTAACATGATCTTTATGGTGAACACAATGAAAAAAATGACAGCTTTAATTAACGTGGCCAAAACGCCTGGAGATGGCATCGATGCGCCAACTTATTAACAAGTTTGCCATGAGAAAATCAGAAGTCAAAAAAATTAAGACATATATGCAAAGGATGTCAATCACTTGATACAAATAAAACAATGAAGGATTCACTAATTCAATAATCCCGGAAGATCTAGTTCCAATTTCTCTGAAAAATTATGTAAGGAGTAAATTTAACTCACTCTCTTTTTCTTGCTTTGATTGGTCGCTTTCCTGCTCTGACTGATTGCGTGGGACAAAGTCGCTGTTTGCATCAACTTCATCAGGGAATTCTCCATCCAGGGTTTCAGGGACAATGGTTTTACTGAACTCTAAAAATTAAGTCAAAACAGTTCAATTACCAGGGTAGTTCCTGAGTCTTATAGAATTGCAAGAGCTACAAGTAAGAGCAAATACAAAAACTGAAATGAAATCTCTTTCCACTTTGCATATTTCCTTCCGTTGCAAGTGAATGCACATGATTCGTCTACCTGTAGTTATGAAATATTTACGTACGGCAACTGTCGGCTTTCTTCTCAGTGGTATCCACTTATTTTTGTACTGAAATGTTTGCTGCTGACAATAGAGAAAAAAATGCTAGAGCAAGCGACTTGAGTCAGCATCTTGATGAGTCACACAGAATAAGACAGGAACAGAAATAAAATTCATGCATTTCAAGATTGTTTGAAATAAAACTTAACTTACCCTTTGAGGGTTTACATTCTTCAAATATTGCCACCAGGTCATCGATTGACCAGTCGTCACATATTCGACCATTTTCATCCATTTTCCACTCTTGCCCTTTTAAAACCAGGAGCTGATTGTCAGATGGAATTCGTGTCGTCTGCGCTATTACGCTTTTCAAGTTTTTGAATGTGGTTTCTGGATCCACAGAAATATTGAACTCAACGGGTCTTTCTGTTTCATTCCCGTGAAGGAGTAACTTCATGCTAAGGGAGACCGTCTTGCCAATGTCAATAGACTGGCTCTCCGCAATTTCAGATCTTGCTTTCTTCTGCCCTGCATTACTGAAGCCTTTCTCTTCGTTTTCCTTGTCTTTTTTCGCCCTAGGTTTTCTCTTCTTCTCCTTAGAGCTCAAATCTTCTTGTGGTGGTAGTGACTCTCGGTTTTGGCGGGAAGAACCGTTGGCGGTTTTCTTCTTTTTCCCCACCTTCGAGGAACGTGCCTTTTGTTGCCAATCGGCAAGAACTGCTTTTTCTTCAGCCTCTGGGTCAAATGACTCTGAATCGGACTCCATTGTTTCAAGATCTGCGCAAACATTTTTCAATGAAAATTCGCTTACTGTAGGCCGTGGTTTTTTTGCTGTTGGCTGCTCCGCAAGACTCTCACAGTCATAGTAGTCAGAAAGTTTGTGAGGCTTCTTTCGGCTCCGTTCAGATTGATTGCTGATCTCGGCCTTTTCACGCGATTTCTTAAGGCGGTCAATAAATTCGCCACACTCCTTCTTTGTGCCCTTCTTAAGGCTTGTTGCCTTAAAATATTCCTCTGTTAGCTCACCATTTTCATCGACAACTTTCCACAGAACCCGGGTAGAGCCGTTTTCTTCTTTAACCTTGCTTTCCGGCACAACATGAGGCCCCCGAGACTTAGCATCCTCTAATGGAAATTCTACCGCATAGAAAACCGCCATGATTCTAGCCAAAAGACACACAGATAACTATTGAAAGATTGGTAAACACCAAGAGCACGCTAACTGTCCTAGAGAAGATTTCAAATGTCCCGCTTTGAATTCAACTGGCCTCTCACTGGAGAATGGGTAAACTGATACTCGAAGAGCAGGGATTTGTTACAGCGGTGAATGTCGCGAGATAAATATCAGTATGTCCATTTAACATAAGAAACATTGTAATCTTAACCATTAGCGATATACAAATAAACATTTTTTGAAGCCAAACTAAGATTAAGAAAAAAATATTTTGTCCTAAAAATGGAAGAGCTACAAGCTTCGCGTGAGTCATGTAATCAAAACATTCTTTGTATTAAAATCTTCTCCTGCCAAACGACTTTAATGACAGATAAGTATAACAGCATGCACGCAAATTCCTTAACGTAGACATGCTTCGATCCCCTTTTTCAACTCGCTGAGTAAAGATAACTTTATGAATCCGTTGTGTTTAAGTCATTGCAGGTTGGATATGATATCTAAACCATTTAAAATACGTTTTTTTCCCCTTCGCGTTTACTGCGATCACGAGAACATTCCTTGCAAGATTGTTTAATGACTTACATGACAGATAAGTGTTTAATGGTTGCATGAATGTCATGCCATGTAAAATAAGGACTAATCACTTGGTATACCGGTAACAATTTTTGTTTAAGTATGGACAACCTCGACGGTTCTTCAAGCAGCGAAAAAACATCTTCAAGTTCTGATAGCGAAAATGAAAACCCAATACACGGGGAAAGCAAAGTTGAAGAAACAAAACAAAAATCCAGACAGCTTCAGTATTATCATAGAAAGACCGGAGGCAAAATGAAAAGGAAATATACACTTTTCAGAGATCAAGAGAATCCCAGTAGACAACTAAAGAGATATCATGGCGTTGTGCGGGAAGCCTGCAGCACTTTGCAAGCTTCAATGAACACCGCTGGATCAGCGGAAAGAATAAGTGAGACAAACATAAATGAAGACATGCAGATCGGCACGACTGTGGAAATTCAGAATGAAGAAAAAGAGATTTCTCCTTATGAGTTCGAAGACGAAGCTGCCTTCAATACTAGCACCACTTCTTCGTCAGCGGAGGAAAGTGGAAAATCATTTTCAGATAGTGACGATAGTGTTTCTGGAACGGAAAGTGAAGAGTGGGATAACGAACCAGAAGATATCGTCCCCGAACGAGAAAACGAAACCGCGACTACACTTCCTGACGAGGAGAAGCCACTTTTTCAAGGAAGCACAATATCGAAAATTTTATCGTGTGTCTTAATTGTAAGCTTTGTTTTAAAGCACAATTTGAGTAAAGCAGCCTGGGCAGATCTCCTTCGCTTGTTAACCACTTTGCTTGGAGACCGATGTAGACAAACGTTTCAGTCCGTGTACAAAATGAAAGTGATCATGAAAGAATACTTCGGCTCCAAGGAACCTACAAAGATAAATTACTGTACTAACTGTTTACTGGCTGTTAAAACCGACAAGTGCCCAAATGCCAAATGCAGCAAGGCAGGACTGTCGAGTTTTCTAGACTTGCATTTAGAAGAAAAGATCAAAGATCTATTCAGAGATTCTGAATTTGTGAACTTATTAAAGAAAGGAAAAGAGCAGGTAAAGCGTGCAGCTAGCTGTAGCAGTATTCATGACATATTCCACGGACTTGACTACAAGAATTTCTTACATCCTGGGGGTTTTCTTTCACAATTGTACAATATTTCGTTTACAATTAACACTGATGGAGTTAACAAATATTCGTCTTCTAGGGCTGGCCATTTGTGGCCGGTTTATATCATGATCAACGAGCTCCCAAAGGAACACCGATTCAAAAAAAAGTTCATTATTCCTGCCTACATCTATTGTGACAAACATGATCCAAACATGTTGACATTTCTTAACCCTTTGGTTGAAAAGCTGAATGTTCTAAATTCGAGTGGAATACATGTGCCGGACAGTGCAGATGGAGATATCAATGTCCGATGTATGTTATTTGTAGCAACAGCCGACTTGCCTGCACGAGCTGACCTAATGAATATGAAACGTTATAATGGTAAATGCGCTTGCCATCTTTGCAAGTCAGAAGGAGTTGGCTATGGGCCAAACAACATCCACAGATACTGGCCTTTTGAAAAAAGCCCCGAGAAAAGGACCCATGAAGATCAACTTAAATTTGCATCAAAGGCCACAATTAAGAAAGCGGTCATGGGAGTTAAGGGGCATAGCATTTTTGTGAAGGTTTCGTATCCGTTCGATTTAGTACGTTCATTTGCAATCGATTGGATGCACTCCGTTTGTCTTGGAGTTGTAAAGTACATTATGAATCTACAAATGTCCGATGGAAACAAGGGCCAAGTCTTTTACATAGGGACAAAGACTTCGTCTATGTCCCGCAAACTTCTTTTGATAAAGCCGCCAGACATCGTAGGGAGATTGCCCAGATCGTTAGAAGATCTTAAACATTGGAAAGCAACAGAACTCAAAAACTGGCTACTGCACTATTCTTTGCCAGTTTTCTGCAAAATCCTAAATCCCTTGTACATTTTTCACTGGTCTCTTCTTGTCGGAGCGATTGGAATCTTGTGTTCCCATTCAATATCGAGCGCAGATCTCGAACAGGCAGACGTCATGCTACAAGACTTTGTTCTTTTAATGGGAATACTGTATGCACCAACAAGATGCACCATGAATGTCCATTTATTGCAGCATTTAGCTTATTATGTCTCACGCCGAGGACCACTATGGGCGTACAGTTGCTTTGCTTTTGAAAGCATGAATGCTTTTATCAAACCACTTGTTCATGGAACGCATCACGCTATGGAACAAATTGGATGTGCAATTGGTCTTTGTTTCGGCCTTTCTAATTTTACGAAAGAAGTTTTGCAAGATAATGGCATTCCTAAGGACAGCAAAATGCTGTTGCGAAGTCTTACAGGTTGTTCTAAAAGTTCTCACAAAGTGTCTGCCAAAATTCAAGGGGGCTACTTAAGTGGAAAAGAACGAAGAAACATCGACAGCAACATACAGACCTTCGTAAGGGTCTTTGTAATGGCAAACAAGTTGCCCACAGATTATGAACTTGAACCTTTTCGCAGATTTGAGAGTGATGACGGACAGAAGTTCTATTCTCTGGGCACGAAAACACGCAAAACTGACTCAACTGTAATTGAATATACAGACAGAAACAATACGCTTTGTTATGGCAGAGTGACACTGTTTTTAAAGATACATGACTTTGGACTTTGTGTTGGAAATGAACTGGAGGAAAACTCTGACCCATTACCATTTTTTAATGAGCAAGAATGCACTGAAGTACTACACTCTTTAACAAACAGTAAGCAGAACAAAGATATCGCGCGTGACGTTTTAAGAAAGTACCGCAATAAATGCCTCGTAAAACATCACGTGCACATTAAACCACGCTCGGGAAGGACATTTGTTATATCCGTGGAGCAGATAAGACGTAAATGTGTCTTCATTGATATTCTACCCAACAATGCGTGGATGATTTCTCGTTTTCCTAATGTGAATGAACATAACTAAAAATTGTGCAAGCATTAATTTTCTGGTTAGTCTTTGCTGATCTTATTTAGTGAGGATTTATTTATAGATGTAAAATGTCAGAGCATTAGAGTGCAGCTGCTGGTTTAAATTAAATTATTGTATGACTGAAATGTGAAGTTTTTAACTCTGTGTTTGTCCTAATCAAGTGAAACTTTGACTCTGTTTTCGTGAAACTTAAACTGAATTTACTTTGCGCAAACCAAAGCTCGTTGAGAGTGCATAAAAAATATTATTTGCCATGAAATCAACCGCAAAGTGATCACATCGGTGATAGCATGGTGACTGTTTATTTTCGAGCATCATATGCCGGTTTCCTGCATTATTTTATGCACGTAATGGGCTGGGTGATGAATTCATACACAGACAAGAGGAATTCGCTGAGCAGCTTTGTCCATTCTAGCGAGGAGTCTATCATATTCTCTCAATCGGGCATTAATATTCGGTCAAATAAAAAGCGCGTAAGTTCAGGCCTGTGTGATAAAGGGCATAACAGGCCTGTGTAATCGGGCCAATAAATTGTTGAACACAATTCCATTCGCTTTCGAACATACTCGGACAAACGTTTGTTATAATTTTCCGGTTCTGTCCCTCTTAAAGTGATAAGAAGTCCGATCAATCAGACCGTGATATGTGATCACACCTTCACTGATGAAAAAGGAGTGATCACGGGCGTGATCACTCCAGTCAGGCATACATCACGCTTTCCTTTTTTGTGATCACGCTAAAAGGAGTGATCACACCCGTGATCACGGGCGTGATTTGTGATCACGCTGTGATCACAAAATATTTTTACTGGGGCGTTAGTGTATATTCTTTATATAAAGAATACTAATAAGGCATAGCTTGTTTTTCTTGTATGCTAATATTCACCTCTCACAATTTAAACCATTGTTTTGAGTCCAGAGGGACACACACTTTGTGGAATGCTTTTTAAGCCGTTCAAAAAACTTGCAGCATGTGTTTTATCGGGTCTAAAAAGACTCGGCTATGCCTTGCGTTTTTAAACCCCGATAAAACACTGCTGCTCATTTTTTAAACATTACGTTAAAACAGGCTAATTCAGAATTACAGTAACATATCATATGTTACATAACATAATACTCCTAACCTAAATGCCTCAAGGGGAATAAACACCAGCAATAAATTTGAAATTCAATTCTTCGAATTCTTCTATAAAAGGATGATCCCAGATATCATCTTTATGGTGTTAAAATTCAAATGTTTATTGATTTCAGGCACCTGAACTACGGTTGGTAGAATGAACTATTAGAATACACACTATTCCATTCACATAAGATAAATCTTGTAATTAATTTTAAACAAAATTGTCAAAATTTCCAATATATTCGTGGAAGACCATACAATCTGCAAGACTTTATAAAGAAGCATAAAAATTTCATGGCAATCTCTTAAATTTCTTGATTTCTTGGTCTTTTCAGATTTCTGTTTTGAATTCCAGATTTTCATCTTAATTCACGAAAACACAATAATTTATTTCTATGCAAATTTCAAAAGATAACATGACCCTTAAATTATTTTAAGCGTCTATAAATTTTGATTAACAGAAAGCTAGGTATTTTTCCTTTCGTTCACCTACATGATTTGTATGATACTAAACAAGCTTGCAAAATTAACTGTTAAAATATATCTTCTCCCAAATAATGAAAAGTATATTTTACTGCAAGCAGGAAATTATTTTGAAAAAAAATTCTCTTGTGGTTTCAGTTAGGAATTAGCCAGATTCCATTATCTTCCCACTGGATTAAATTTTTTTCCAGCACAAGAGAACACCAATGAGTGTATAGTGAGCACATCAAATATGTCCAAAAACTACAGTTACAGTCATACAGTTTTCACAATTCCCTGCAAACAACCTAGCTGTTATAAATTATGCAATTCACTCTATTTTTTAACATCTTTCACTGCCTCTGGTAAGCCTGGTTTCAAGGCACTCAGAACAGCCTTGAAAGATGTTGCAAAATTGATGGACTAGTTCAGGGAATCGCACATATTTCAAGGAAAGTGTTGAATCTCTAATTAAGGCAAGTTTACACGCTACGATATATATGCCTGCAGATTAATGTTGGCCCGACCCCGTGTATTTTGACACCAGATTTGCGGCCAGTTCGTGAAAATGGAAATTGGCCCAATTCAGAAAACCTGTTAATGCAATGCAACATATTTTTTTGGAGTCGGACCGACAATCTCAGAGAAGCTTGTGGGTCAATCAGAAATAATTGAGAAATATAGGGCATGCATGCATACAAAATAGATTGAAGCAATCAAAATAGCGGACATCAAGAACAAGTACTTTCATGCTGCCGACAAATCCTGCCACTTAATCCTGGCATGTAAACCAGCCTTTAAGCTGCAGATTCAAGGGAGCTGACATGCCACATTATATACACGTACCCAGCGAAAAGAAGAGCTGAAGAGTGACTTATACGTCCAGGGGCCTCCACTGTGATCAGCTGGCCCCTAGACAGTAAAATGCTCCCACAGTTGGCAATCCCCGTAACCCTGCCATGAGCCCCCACATAGAGACATCCGGGCACCTGTCACACTGTGTTCACAGTGGAAAAATGGGGAGTATAGAGAGGCAGAAAAAATAAGAAACTGTTATTAAAGATGCTAAGAAAAAAAGTTCAAAAACGAAGATCATTGAACACTATGCCAACATAGCTCAAAATGGCTGCTATAACTGTAAAACTGAGACTGCCACGAGCCCATGCACTATTAAAGCTGACTGCTCTATTTGTGGACCTAAACGCACATGCAGAAAACCAGCATCTCTTTGTTGTTAACTAGGTTAAGTTGCATTTAACCATATTATCCTGCTCAATTTTCAGTCATACCATGGACCTTAGGCTCCAACGAGTTAAAAAATTTACACCTTAAGTGTCCCAAATTGACAAGTAAAATCTGTAAGTCTCGCTCTCAGGAAAGAGTTCAAGGGGACCTAGCTAGCCTTTTAGTTGACCCAGATGTTGTTAACCCATAAATCACAACTAAAGCACCCCCAATTGGCTTTAGACAGAGGAAATTCTATATCCCAGGCACCCACCGTCCATATAGCTTGATGCATTTGTTAAGTGGAATAGAGGATGATAATAATAACAAGACTAATCACTTTAAAGTGGCAAGCTAATTGAGGAGACCGCAAAAATGAATCAAGGCAGATTAAAATTAATAAAATGCTGCTTTTCTGCAAATAGGAGAAGTAAGCTGGAAAACATGAAGGAGAGCAACTAGAGTACAGAACAAACAACTCAATTAAACTGCATGAAAATGTACACTGTGTCTGGAAATTAAAGCCAGCTAGACACAATGGTGGAAGGATATTTCTTTAATACCACTGCGCCCATTACCTACGCTTCCTGCTTGCTCAGTGTAATCATGCCAGATTTTCAAACTACCCTTATAATCAAAAACTCTACACTGACAATCTGTTGTATATGTTCATGAGTTCCAGTTAATAAGAAACTAATGGTAGATCATTGTTTAGAAACAAAATGTCTGTTGCACAAGTAGCACAACTGTTTTTTCCTTATAATTATGCCAACACTGAATTATATATTAGACAAAATGTAGAAGTGATCCCTCGCACTTGACTTGACAATTTAAGCAACAATTGTCTCTCATAGACACCTCAAAAATTCGTGCAGCTCCAACGGGATTCAAACCCGGCATGACTTCTGTGATGCTGGTGTAATGCTCTACCAACTGAACTTTGAGGTCAAACAGTTAGGAGCACATCAATTTGTTGGGCTCATGTGTTCCCATAATGAAAGAAGTGCATATATTTTAAGTGCATGTTTATAGACGAAAATGTAGAAGTAATCCTTGCACTTAACTTGAAAATTTAACCAACAATATTGTCTTTTATACTATAGATACCTGAAGTCTTTACTATAACTGAGCATGAGGCCTAGGGCTGTACTGGGGAATATTGGCCCGAGGTCGTGGCAGAACGGACACCGCATACAAAATACAAAAACAAGGGCCAATATTCCCCAGTTAACTGTCCCAAGCAAGTGAGGTCTAAGTAAGTTGTTTATTATATGGAATTGTTTCTTTGAGGGATCGGACATTTCTCCGCTTGGTGTATGCATGTCCATTATCTCCACCTTCTTCAATCAGTGAACTTTGAATAGTAACCTTTTACATGTAAAACTATTATTCCACTTGCTGTTATTATACTATTTAGATGAAAAAGTTAAATTCTCCTTTTAAAAACTTCCTGAGTTTCACTCAACTTGAATTTTCCTGGGAGAGAGAAAAAATACAGAAATGGAGCATTTCCATGGTAATGGTCCGTACTGTAAAATCCTGACCAAAAACCAGTCAATCAGAGTGACGTTCCACTTAGCCTGACAATTTTCTTGCCAATTTATAAGAAAATTGCTTAAATTGTCAAGTCAAGTGAGAGGATCAACTAACATTTAATCACAATGTTATCAGTTGGTTGCCTTGCCCTATGCCATCGATGAAGCTGTCATTGTTTAATGAATGCAAGAAGGATGTGAAGTTCTAAATTTGCAACAACATTAAAAATCCAGGACCAACATCGATAGCTGAGCAGAGACTGATTCCATAAAAGCAAAGACATTTACGAAACACTGAGTATGCATTAGGAAACAAATAAAAAATGTTTTAGTGGAGTTATACAGTGAGTAAGAGACGAGAGATTTTACAATTGCAAAGTTTGCATTTATGTCACTCTATAGAGACAAATGAAATTTAGCAAAAATGCCTCTCTATATATATATATATTACAGAAGCGAAAGACTTTTCAGTTAGTTTACTGCGAAATGTTCGTCTACATATATATACGAATCAGTGACTTCGCAATTAATTAAATGCGAAATGTACATCTTCATATATGAGGCAATCAATGAATTTGCGATTAATTAACTGCAAAATGTTCGTCTACATATATAAGGAAATCAGTGACTTCGCGATTAACTGCAAAATGTTCGTCTGAATATACAAGGGCATCAGTGACTTCGCGATTAATTAACTGCGAAATGTTCGTCTGAATATATGAAGGAATCAGTGACTTCGCGATTAATTAACTGCGAAATGTTCGTCTGAATATACAAGGGCTTCAGTGACTTCGCGATTAATTAACTGCGAAATGTACATCTTCACATACAAGGAAATCAATGATTTCGCGATTAATTAACTGCGAAATGTTCCTCTACATATATAAGGAAATCAGTGACCTCGCGATTAATTAACTGCAAAATATTCGTCTGAATATGTGAGGGCACCAGTGATTTCGCGATTAATTAAATGCAAAATTTTCGTCTAAATATATGAGGGCAACAGTGACTTCGCGATTAATTAACTGCGAAATGTACATCTTCACATATAAGAAAATCAATGATTTCGCGATTTATTAACTGCGAAATGTTCGTCTACATATATAAGGTCTATTAGGAAATCAGGTACTTCGCGATTAATTAACTGCAAAATATTCGTCTCAATATATAAGGGCATCAGTGACTTCGCCATTAATTAAATGCGAAATATTCGTCTGAATATATGAGGGCATCAGTGACTTCGCGATTAATTCTGAATGCGAAATGTTCATGTTTTTCCTATTTCTCACTGTAGGATGTTTGAGAATTTCTGCTCACCTCGGCTGCGACCTTCATGAGTTGTAATTAAGCTATTCTTACAAAGTTTTCGTTTGAAGTTCACTATTCGTTTGAGTTGTCACATTGGTATGCTTGTACAATGTCTAGAATTTTCGGTATTTCCACAATCGGTAAATCCAAAAAGGCTGCAGATTTAGTATCTAAAAGTGAACGATCAAGCTTCTACTCAGTTAATGTTAATCTTAGTGTGTGCAAGGGTGACGTACTTTAGAGAGAGAACTTAGGGATACCATTAGCGATAAGGGAACAAACAATGTTAAAGCTTGGTTGAAAAAGTAAATACGACATGTAGCAGTTGCAATAACAGTGCAGAGCCTTGGTATCTCTACGCTAAGGCGAGTCAGCCTATCGTTTGAGCAAAATTTTACAAATTGATGAACTAAAAAAGGAGGTTATAATAGGGGGTGACACCTCTAACAAGGCCTGTTTCGGGAGAAAAACAAAAGAATCGAGAAGACTCGGGTTTTTTTGATGGGAAATATGACATAGTTCTGGGATACTGCAGAAAAAAAGAGCAAAGTTTTGACATTTTACAAGAATGTCACCTAAACACTCGGAAGGATCTTCAAAATTGCCGGGAGGACTCAAAGTTTCACATGGTGTTGCTCAAACAACGTTTGTTAGAGTTGTCACTCCCATGATTTGACTCTTTTAGCACAGTGCGCCATTATGTTAAAAAGAACAAAGAAAGCATTACTCTAAAATTCTTACGTCCTTGCTTCTGAGACTAGGTATCCAGTCCACATCATCTGGAAACATTGCGCAGTTAATTCATCGCGAAGTCACTGATTCCTTCATATATTCAGACGAACATTTCGCAGTTAATTAATCGCGAAGTCACTGATTCCCTAATATATTCAGACGAAAATTTCGCAGTTAATTAATCGCGAAGTCACTGATTCCTTGCTATATTCAGACGAACATTTCGCAGTTAATTAATCGCGAAGTCACTGATTCCTTTACATATTCAGACGAACATTTCGCAGTTAATTAATCGCGAAGTCACTGATTCCCTACCCTGGGTGCCAGAGACTTTTCTAGCACGGTTTCCGGTTTTCAGTCAAGTCTTTATAGTGACCCGCGCAAAAAGCCTCTAGACCAGAGCGCTATTCCTTTGATAGCGTCGAACCAATCGTTAGCTCAGTTAGATCAGTTGGTCCAGATTTTGGACAGGACGGCTGATTGGCTCCGAACGACCACCTGAGAGACAGACGCTACAATTGGTCGACAAGAATAGACCAGCACGTGAAAGAATATTGTTGACATCACGTAAGCGTACTGCCAGAAGTGTTGTGATGGCAGTTTGTGAAAGTTTGGGGAAGGCACTGAAGGAAAGTATAAGCAATGTACTAGAAAGTTTTGACGGTGTAGAGAAGTTAAGTGATGTGCAAACAAGTGGGGTATTTAATTTTATTCAACGCAAGGACGTTCTTGCTGTCTTGCCAAGCGGTTCCGGTAAATCGTTGTTGTTTCAGCTTATTCCAGGTCTTTGTTTACGTCTTGACCAAATGGGATACTGCGACTATCCGAAAAGTGCAATTGTGATTGTTGTTTGCCCGTTGAATGCCCTAATCGAATTTCTGACATTTCTTCACATGTCGGTCCACGTGAGACGTCCATGTGATTGGCATAAATGTAATCCGATAAAAAAGCTCAAAGGTCAACGGGGACGGTAAAAAGCACCGCTCCGTGCCAGAGGTTTTTCTCGCGGCTTCGCCGCTCGTGGCTTCGGCCTATGGCCAAAGCTGTGTCGGCCTTTGGCCGACAACGAAAATTCCCGCCGCACGCGAGAAAAACCTCTGGTGCCCAGGGTACTGATTCCCTAATATATTTAGACGAACATTTCGCAGTTAATTAATCGCGAAGTCACTGATTCATTCACATATTCAGACGAACATTTCGCAGTTAATTAATCGCGAAGTCACTGATTCCTTCATATATTCAGACCAATATTTCGCAGTTAATTAATCGCGAAGGCACTGATTCCCTTATATATTCAGACGAACATTTCGCAGTTAATTATATCGCGAAATCACTGATTCCTTCATATATTCAGACGAACATTTCGCAGTTAATTAATCGCGAAGTCACTGATTCCTTCATATATTCAGACGAATATTTCGCAGTTAATTAATCGCGAAATCACCAATTCCTTCATATTTTCAGACGAACATTTCGCAGTTAATTAATCGCGAGGTCACTGATTCTCTTATATGCATATATGTACAAAGCGAATAATTATTCGAGGTTAGTTAACGGCGAAATTTGGATCTGTTATATTACAAATCAAATTTTTTTTGAAAAATATACAGAGATGTTTCATTGCAAATTTTCATAATTTCTCTATAGATATAATTCATTACAAAATTTTTACTCATATTAATTCCCGTAAGAGACGCAGATGCTCCTTACACAAATAGAGCACATTTCTGTAGCCGGAGGCCCCCATCAGGAACACAGCCGCAGATGAGAAGGAATTTATGTATGCCTTTTTCCCCAATATTGCTGTGGATCGAACGGTTCGTTTTTGCAGCATAAAATATTAAACATGCATAGGGCGAAATGGTGAAAATCTGCATGATCGAGGCCTTAACCAATTATCCCTCCATGACAAACAGCCGCGTTAGAAACAGAATGACAATTTTTTTTTAATAAAAAAAGTTTTGCTAGCGTAATTAAACGGGGCACAATCATCGAATCCATTTTACTCCTTTACAATGCCATAATCACAGCAGTTCTTTTTTCATTTTACCTAACAAACAAGACAATCTTCATCGGGAGTGCAATAACTTTGTCTTGTTTACAAAGTAATCAAGAGAAGATGATGGACGCAGCAGGAACAGAAATCACTTCTTTAGTTGCGGCTTGTCAAAACTATTTTAAGAACGTTTCGCTTGAATACCAGACAATAATATCGACCGACTCGAGATTGAAATCTATTTGTTTACATCCGAAGGCCGAAATTTTTGTACCGCTTAGAATGGTTTTTAAGAGATAAGAATTGACTTCGTTCAAACGAATCTCATTTTTTTGCGTGGGTTATTTTTTAACTTCGATACTGGAGGCAATAAACCATGAAAAGTTCGCCGATGGCTTGGTGGTTTGCACAGAAAATATTATTTTGTATAGCCGAAATTAATTCTCCTCAAATGTGTGCAACGTTTTCTCGTACTTTGTGTAGACATAAGACTTCAACTTGTTACTAAAGTAGGTTACTTTAAGACGTTAAGTGCTTGGTCGATATCGATTGCGAAGTAATTTTACTCTTAGGAAAAAACGATGCATAACTCATCAAATGCAGAAAGAAATTAAACGAGGAGGCAACAAGAAACCATTATAAATTTTGACTCAATCTACCGTAAAAAAGAACCGTTTCTTGTTTAATTATCG
>NC_090872.1:9591526-9594026 GCF_036669935.1 Montipora foliosa
TGAAATTCTCAATTGTTCTGATCCAGAGAGCTCATTTAACTGACCTACAATAGCGGAAACCGCATCAGTTTTTATTACCAATTTTGAAATGACACATCACGTGCCAGTCACATACCGTCCTCTGTAGACAATTTTCTCTTATCCAATTACACTTCTCCCGTTCAACGCCAGACATCAAGTTCAAGCTTTTTGCGTGAACATTTCGATATTTTGCCTTTATCTCGTTCAGTCGTATATTCGCGACGCTCGAATCTCTTCATGTCTCCTGAATATACATGCAAGCTCTTAAAACGGAAGCCAGTGGGTTGTATTATGTCACCCCTGATATGCCAGGTTCCGGTCTTTTTTGACAAATTTGAAACAAACTTTGATGTTTTAATGAAGCATCAGTAGTCAAAAACCTATTTCTGGGAATGAATCTGCCAGCGTATTGGCGCGCCGTCTCGTGACCTATTTTTCAATGTTAATAAAAGTTGAGGAAACATCTCGTTATGTACGCCTCCACTTCCCATCACATTATTTTATTTTAACCTTAGGACGCGTTAGGATCTGTGGTCTTGTAAATCCACATAGACAAGGCCGACATTCCGTTGTGTTCTTAAATTGTCCTTATGAAAAATTCAGTCATTTATCTTGAATTTTGCATCAGGTTGAGAAGAGGTTTTTGAACCTACGAAAACAACACTTCGAGGACACTGCAGAGAGATATTTAACTCAGAGGTCATTTTCAGCCCCTATGTTATTTACTCTATTAAAGAAAAGTGAAAATAGTATTTAAGTCACAATGTCGCAAATGTCCTACTGGATACGTCACGCATCGCGTGACCTTTAACACACTGAAGTTGTCACCTAGTAACCATTGACCAATCGGGGTACGCTTTATGTTATTAGAGAAAACGAATAAATTTAATGTAGCTTCTTTTCAAGAAGGAAAGAGCAGCAAATTAATTTGAAAAGTATTTAGAGCTGCGAGTCATTTGTGGGTGGTTTGGAAGTGAGGTTTTTCGCAAGGAACTTCATTAATGAATACCACTCTTACTTCAACTTGACTTCATCGCTCTTCCCGCAAACCAGCTGTTCAATCATCGAATTCCAGTTCTTCGTCAAGTGAACGACAACAAAATGCCGGAGGATAGAGAAATAGCTTCTCCTGTAATAAGCAACGTGAAAAATCCTCCTTGGGGAACCGAGCCCGATACTCCTGCCACAGGTTTGTTAACAACTGTAGATCGACTCGCTGCTCATCGATGTCGATATCGCCAAATGCAAACAGTAGCCATGTACAGTGTTGATGCAAGCGTGTAAATTGATCCTTTTTATTGTATTGATTGTTTGTTCGTTTGTATAATAGCGTCTGCTATGAGAAAGAAGCAGTTTCCATGGACGACCTATGCAAGAGACTACGTCGGTGCGACGGTTACGCCGGCGTATCCACAAAGGTAAGGAGAAATGCAAATTTCTAATCGGAAACGATTCCCGGACCGTTTCTCTTATGATTATGTCCAGCGCAATCAACTCTCAGTTCAGTGTCAGTTCGTCGTGAGCAAGTTGTGCGGCAGCGCAATCTCTCGCGGTCACGGCTTTGAATCCCGTTTGGTGATAAGAGGACAAACTGCCAAAGGTGTCACTTTGTAAGACTCTGGTATTAAAGGTCTGGTAAAGATAGCAAATATTATAGAAGGCCGATTAAAAAACACCGCAAGGTGCCATTTTTAACCCATATCTTCTCGAGAGCAAGAAGCTGCCAAGCAAAGGAAAAGTTGCCGAGCATCTTGAGGCTTAAGCCCCAAGACGACACCAGCTGATTATAACTTCTGATTTTGTTTTCCTCCTTCGGCTAGGATGCGGACCGCTGAACACCTTCTTTCCGGTTGGCCATTTGAATCCAGTCATTACAAATCAACTTTCAGAACACCGCAGTTGGCTTACTGTCGTCACAATGTGCAACCTTCCTCAGTTCATCGGAAAAACAACCCACACGCTGCCTTTATAGACCCTTACCAATACCCAGATAAGGTATTAACTTGTCATAATAATACTATTGCCTCAGAAAATGACGAAGACATGGTAGGAGAACCGTCAGAACTGTGCCAGCTGCGAGATAACTTGGGCTAATTTAAGCCCAGTTTACGACAAATACCCGTTTGAATTTGGCCCCGGTGCCTAAAAAATGTACGGCTCGGCACCCTCCATTTAATTTGTGTCGTGTAAATGAATATTGGTGACAGAAGTACCCCTAAACCTACGGGAGCCGAGATCATATGGATAGGTGGTCTCGGCACCCGTACGTTTTTGGGCACACCGGGCACTCGTGCCTCGAACATTTTCATTTATTATTTTACACGACAAAAATGGAGGGTGTCGGGCCTTAAATTTTAGGCACCGGAACCAAATTCAAACGAGTACCGTGCCAAAACGGTTGTCGCGTGTAAACCGGGCTCCACTCTTTTTTCGACTCGCTTGATTCTTACCGTCTTTTCATGGCCCGATCCTAACGGTT
>NC_090872.1:9599026-9606526 GCF_036669935.1 Montipora foliosa
TTTCTCTTGGGACTTGCAATGATCCCAAGAGAAAATAAAAACAATGTTTATGCAAAATTTTTGAGGGCAAACAAAGATTATAATAGTCTTTTTGACATTGGCCTATAATACCATTCTAGTAGCTATGCTAAAAAACTTACAAATAATGGTCATTGTGTCTCGCGCGCTCACGTTTAATCTCAGTTACGCGTTCAAGATGTTCGAAATCCTCATGAAACAATGGTGTTGCTTTTTCTTCGATTTCAGAATTACCGAACTACAAACCGACAACTGCATGGAAAGCAGATCGTTTTAGACCAAACTCAAAAGGTATTATTTCAAAAATCGTGTCATACTATACGGTCGATGTAATCCGTTTTTTGTTATGGTAGTTTAATGTGTAGTTTAATATATAGCACTGACATCTTGCTGATGAAAAACGGTCTGGAAAAGGTGTATTCTTTGGTCGATTGCACCTGACGTCACCTGATGCCACGTCATGATGGAAAAAACAATAGCGAAAAAGTCTTTTGGGAATTTGATTCTGTTATTATGCAAACCTTGAGCTACATTTTTCTATTGTCTTGGCACCAACGTGGCCGTCTTATCACGTGAGTGCAATCAAAGAATTTATTATTCACGCGAACTCGGATCTTTTCCGAGAGTTTCCCAATCTTGTCCCGAGATTCTTTCGGTCCGCACCAAGAACACGGACTCTCGTCACTTCCAATTTATGCGCAGTCGTAGTGAAGGTTCATTTTTGTAACTGCTGACAACCAGTGCTGTTTCAAATTTCTGAGCGTGCTTAGACGATCCGGAAGTCCGCGATTTGCGGAATTCCTGCCTTGGAAGTGGCCAGAGTGCTGACCAAAAGAAAAGCGGAGTCTGGGCGATTCGCTCTGACGAAGGGCTAACGCTCGAAACGTCAGCTTTTAGAATCTCTGTACGGTGGCCAATTTACATTATCAACTCCGTTGATAAAACCAAATTTTTGTATACTACTTCCCCACCGACGCAGCACCACAGTTTCTTTAGAAACTACCCCTTCACTCATAAGTGTTCACTGCTTTTAGCCCAGACACCTGCACTTCACTGGCAGACCGGGTACACTCATGACTATAAAGGAGCCCGGGGAAGACCATCCACGACGGAGAGGTAAAATGCAACCGCTTAGCTAACGAAAGCCAGTTTTGTACCTCTTGTTCGTTATTTGAACAAAGATCGCGTTCTCTACCTCATCTGAGACCTCTTAATATTGATGAAATTGCCGGTTACAACCAATCTTTCAAATCATAGTTAATTAAACGTAAAAACTGGTTATTAATTTAAGGCCGAACTTATCTTATGTCATGAAGGTGGTTTTTTTTAATTTAATGGGTTTTTCAGGTTACTCAAGCGCGCACCGGTGGCTCAGTTGTTTGAGCACCGGGCTGTCATGCGGGAGGTCGTGAGTTCGACTCCGGCCGGACCAACACTCAGGGTCTTTAAATAACTGAGGAGAAAGTGCTGCCTTTGTAATTACATCCGCAAATGGTTAGACTTCCAAGTCTTCTCGGTTATATACGATAAACCGGAGGTCCCGTCTCACGAATAACTTCCGTGTTCATTAGTTCCCTGTGGGACGTTAAAGAACCCACACACTATTCGAGAAGAGTAGGGGATGAAGTTCCTGGTGTTGTGGCTGTCCTCTGTGTGTATATGGGTGGGTGGGTATAGCAGGTCCACATCAGCTGAATAGCTGCCAAAACTTCAACCTGCTTAAACAAACAAATAAATAACAAACAAACAAACAAGTTAAGTTAACTTCCACGTGCCAATGTGGAGTCGTCTGGTAATAGCTATTTCCGCTAGTAGTTGCCCCATATCAATCGAAAGCCGTTGGAAGTTATTTTGTTAGAAATTGAAAGTATAACCGAACTGAAGTTGTGAAGGAATGTGAAATTTGATCAGTGTTTATTTCTCTCATTTTCGCACTCAAACTTCCCGCGCTCTGCTGCGTCATCTTGTATTTCATAGCATTTGAGTACTATCAACAATTTTGCAGGAATGCAAAGGTGTTTCATGCTATGCTCGAATAATTCTGTGCCATTCTTCCTTTCCAGACCGTATGACATGTCCTGGAGTAATCTTAACATGTGATGTTCTCAAAACTCTCAGATGCTACAGTTTTAGACAGCAAGGAGGCCAATAAAGCCGATCGGGAAACAATCATTCAAGCATCCGCGTAACAGGCGCGCGAGTAGAGAGAGTCTAAGGGCGCTTTCCTTTGGTCAGAACTGGCCGGCCAGACCCATCAGTTTGCGAAGAAAATGCAACAATTTGAAGGAACAGTTGCATGATAATGTTAATTTGAAGGCGGTGTAGAGTTAGAAGTCCTTCCAAATACCTGGTCTTGCCGGTCAGTTCTGTCTAGTGGAAAGCGCCCTGAGTTAAAAAACACGCGTGCATATATTTTTCCCTCTCGCGCGTGCTTTTAGCAGCTCACGCTATCTGTGCTGGGGAGCTTGAAGCGCAGGACACGAACTGAAAAACTAGAATTGAAATGACAGAGAATAAACTTTTGAGTTTTCTAACCTTCATTTTGACGTAAGTTTAGCTTCTTTGATAAGGACACTTAGTGCGGACAAAGATAATTTACAGTTGAGATAATTTTTCGCCATTTTTTGTGTTTAGAGTCACCTATGAATATTTTTTGTATTACTGTCCAATTTCCATCCATTTTTGGGCCAATTCTCCTTGCAAGAATCAGGCCACCTGTACGTAAATTTTGTCTTAATTCAGCAAATTTATATTTTTAGAGACCAATAAAACAAACATCGAAATCATGAATATTTTGTCGGCCATTCTTAATTTTCTGCTGTGGCTGAGATTAATGGGTGTCTTAACAGTCAATTAATACTTTGTTATGCATGTCGGGCCGGATGCACGCACGTATAGTCGATATTAACATAAGCTTTTCAGTTGAGTGCTTTCCAGAAACTTTCCTACATGCACGACAACCCGATAGGGTGTTATTCCATATCGGAATCGTCATTTTTATCAGCAGTTTAAAGAAACGATGACTGCTACTGAAACTCCACGCACGAAACACCGGTATTTAACAATTATTCGCCTGAAGGAGAGGTGGGTAATTACATGGGTGATTATTTGAAAAATATGCATTGTCTTTAAAACAATTAATTTCTTCGTCTGTCACCTCGAGAAAACGGCTTAATTTTCTGCTGTGGCTGAGATTAATGGGTGTCTTAACAGTCAATTAATACTTTGGTATGCGTGTCAGGCCGGATGCACGCACGTATAGTCGATATTAACATTAGCTTTTCAGTTGAGTGCTTTGCAGAAATTTCCCTACATACACGACAACCCGATAGGGTGTTATTCCATATCGGAATCGTCATAATTATCTGCAGTTTAAAGAAAGGATGACTGCTACTGAAACGCCACGCACGAAACACCAATATTTAACAATTATTATATGCATTGTCTTTCTTCGCCTGTCACCTCGAGAAAGCGGCTTCTGGCCATTTATATTTAGATTTAGCTTTTTTTTACCTATTTCCTTATTTGTTCGACTATCATTACTACATACTATATATAATCATTTTTTGTTCACTTTCTATTGTTAGTTAGCAACATTACTAGTTTTTTTTATCACTTATACAAGTTTTATATCAATTCGCCCTTGTCCAACGGCGGCCATATTGTCCCGGGAGACCAAAAAAGCTTTGTTTTACCACGCCAAGCCTCACCCCCATGGTTTCCACTGCGAGGCTTGACGTGGTGAAACAAAGCTTTTTTGGTCTCCCGGGACAATATGGCCGCCGTGTGACAATGGCGAATTGTAAATAACAATATCATTAGTTAGCCTACATTTTACCAATTTGTAAAGCGCGTTAGATCATATATTAATGAATTTCGCGCTATACAAATAATAAAATTATTATTATTATTATTATTATCATTTCGAAAAAAAACCTCTTATAGGTAATTACAGTGTAATATGTAATCAAGTCAAGTTCAACCAATCAACGCAGAGGATTTTCATTCACAATTGGATTTGCTGAGGAGAAATGGTCCTGGTGCACGTGCAGCGCACACTTTCGTACATTTTTCCCACGTGCTATACAGAAACAACGTCAAACTCAGGGGCGTAGCGTCCTTTACGCAAATACACAAGTGCGTACTTCAGAAATTTGTAGGATTTTTTAAAGAATATTTTCTGTACTTTGTAAGAGCCCTCCGAGGCCCCTACAGTGTCAGTCTCATCACCGGTGCCCAGTTCTCGGTTATTTTTGAAGGAAAGGTTATGATAATGATGTTATAATAAAGTTTGCTCGTAAACCAGCTGTTTGTGTTGCAGCTTGCTGAAAACTCAACCGATGGGTAACATTTTCCTTCGCTTTTTATTTGTTGAAATGTCCTTTGGAAACAGTCGGACCCCAAATTGTAAAATTTTCTGGTGGAGCATGACCCCAACCCCCTAGTTTCGAAACGTTCTTCGCTACGCCCCTGACGACAACGTGGGCATACAACAATGAATCGTTCTTGCTCTACCTTTTATTTAAGACCGAACGAAACGACGTAATCTCCCATATTAAACGACGTAATCGCGAAAGACCTCACGCGCCATTGCAGAGTTGTAGTTTGAAGTGACGTCTTTGCCATTTCTCGTATCTCTATTCTTTTAATGCGTGCCTCACGTGCAGCACGAGTATTTTTTCCTTTTTTAACTTATCACCGAATGTTAAAGTTTAAGGGTTAATCAACCAAAATGAACCCCAAATCCTCTTTTCTTAGTCAACCATTTACGAAGATAGTGAAGGGTTGGTTTAAACAGCATGAGAAAAGCCGCAAATATCACTCAAACCGCAGAGGGCTTTTTGAGCGCTCTATACCTTATGAGTTGATTGAGTTATTCGTGCAGTACAGTTTCAACAAATGAAAAAGCACACTTCGCTGTCTCTTACTATTAGCAAACCCGCACCGAAAGATATTGAAGTTTGATTACGTGAATATAATTACTATTTGCTCGCTCTGATCTGCCTTGTTTTAAGATGCGGTATTCGATAAAACAAGTTGTACCACGACAAGGACCTAAAATGCCCCATTGGTTTATTGAAAAGAATTCATATTACGGCTACTTCGTCTTTCGTGTAGTTTTCGAATCTCAACAAGAATAGTACTGAAAGCAATTTGGCTCAATTCCATTTTTGATCGGGTAAATTTTTATTGGTTGCATAAAGACGAGGTTTAATGCTCTCAAAACCTTTCCCACAAAGCCGGCGCACTAGTATTCAAATCATGCTTTTTATTTCCCTTAGGGAATGATTTCGACTGACTCAATGAAAGCAATTCTTTTATTTGATGCTTCATTAACGCTTGAGAGGCTAAGAGACTTTTAGAGACTTTTAGAGACTTGTGGCTTACTGATCCAAAAGCATTTTTCAATATTACTTTCAAAGTAATCTTTAATTGATCGCCTGCATGAAAATAGATAGGTGATAGGAATAACACGATTAGAGAATGGAACTGAAGATACACGACCTTCCTTCTCTTTCCAGTGGCTATGTATTTGGAGGCGGTATGGCAGGTATGTTTGCGTGCTAATAACTAGTTCATCTAGTATTTGATCATTCTTTTGAAACTTGAACTCAGACGACAATTTCACAAAACCGCAAATTTCTTAAGACCACTTGAGAATGACGCCTATCCAAGGGTGAAAAGTTGTTTGTGATAACAGTTTGTTCCACACTTGACTAAGTTAGCACTTTAAATTATGGATATTCTGGTCTCTTAGCAATCGACGACATTAATTTCCCTCGACTTTAACCCCCAACTGTCTCGGCCATGACATGGCATTCATGTATTAGTAAAGTTATCGTTAAGAACCGTATTTGAAAGACTGCACAAGAAAGCGCTGCAAAGACAAATTCGTATGCGAGAATTTCTCACAAGATATACAATAGCTGTTTAAGTCACTTTGGCCTTTGCTTGAGCTATGAATAGTACAAATCTTCCACCCCCAAACCGTCTGCGTAAATTTGGAGTAACTTTAAATCCGCTATATGCCTTCCATGACTTTTCAGTTGAAGGTAAGTCTTTAAATGCTAACATTTATGATACTCCGAGTTCCCGAATACTTCTGCATAGTTCAACGTACTTTATGCAGTGAGATAAACAACTGAAACAAGTTTTGCCTAAACGACAAACAAGGCGAATCGAACAAAGGAGAACAGTGGTGAATAAATAACTGGTTTTCGATTGGTAAAACTCAAAGAGGTTTCATTTGCAACACTATCTCTTATTCTTTATTGTTTATGCGACGTTTGAGCAAACATTTAAAATGTATAAATCCAGCGGGAATGCTATAAGTATTTGTTAACTTAAGATATATAATTTGCATAAATGGGAGGAAAAAAACAAGGAGATAATCAAAGAATTCTAGGAACTGCGTTAAGAAGTGTGCTTTAGAACTTAGTGTAGTAATAACTTATCTTTTACTACTACTATCCTTTCACTCATTGAAGAAATACTTTGTACATTATATTTGGAAGTTTTTCACCGTGGTGAAACTAAATAGAATGCCCGCAAAACCACGTTTGTGGCGGAACAGTGAAGTACATAAAGTGTTTTAAAAGTGTCAACTGGCAGTGGTTACGTAACGTTAAGAGCCGTTTGATGGTGTTCGCAAACCGCAACATTAAGAGTCTTGGTGAAGTTTGCGAACCAAAAACGTTCCCTGAGTAACTGAGAACATTTCTAGGCATTCCTTTGCTCAACTCATTTTCACTCGTGCCAATACATCGTTGTACGTTATAATTGGACGTTTTTATGAGCAATCATTAGGGCCGTTTATACGAGAGAAAATAGGCCGCGGCTTACTCTGGACGCGGCTTACATAAGACGCGAACACCCCTTATAAATGGTACACAATCTACGTTCACGGCTTTCTCAAGGCGCGGCTTATCCTGGCCCGGGAGTTTATAATCGTATAAATAGTTCTTTCTCGCGGGTTCAGGCAAGCCGATCCGCAGATTGGGCATCATATATTCATTCCTCCGAGCATAGTTAATGCATTGAGATGATCATGAAACCCGACGAATCTTTTTGTTTCATTTTTTGTCTGTATTTCTGACCCTGAAGGGGCACAAAACACACCATTTTTTTCGAGAAGATAACCAATCAAATCTTTTTTATGCGCAATTAATTTGAGAACCCGTGCGAAGCGAAAACAAAAGGTTGTGCACTGTCACGGTCTATAGACCATTTTACAGTTGTGTGCTAAATAGACCTTTTCGGCTTGTACATTTTGTTTTCCCAATACAGATCATGTGATAATACTCAGGAGGTTTGGTCCTTTGTTTTGTTCATTAAAAAGAGTGCATGCAGGCATATTCATGCTTGCATGCCCTCATTTTAATGAACAAAACAAAAGACCAAGTCTCCTGAGTATTATCACATGATCTGTATTGGGAAAACAAAATGTACAAGCCGAAAAGGTCTTTGAATGAAAGTGAGTCT
>NC_090872.1:9616526-9659026 GCF_036669935.1 Montipora foliosa
GCAAACGCAATGTTTAAGACGTCATCTCGACGCATGCAGCGTCAGGCCTCCTTCTCCGGAATCGCTAGCAAGCTCATGGATGCAACGAGCGAGAGATCAAGGAAATTAAGCAGGAAAATCAACAGAATGGCGCGTGCGCAGGAAGAAGAAGAGCTGCAGAGACTAAGAGAAGAAGAGGAAGTAGCACAAAAAGCCAAAAAGAAAAAAGAAGAAGACTTTGCCAGCTCGCTTATGCAGCGCAAGCTTTCCATATTTGGTTCCTATCGAAAAGTGTCCTTTCCTCGCGAATCATTGACAAATAAAGAGGTACGTATTAACTAATTGCGCAACCACAAAGTGCATGTTAGTGGTGTAAAAATTATTATTGGTTTTCACTCACACTATCAGTTATGTTCTTTCCTTGATGGGAACAAGGGAAGTGGTTCTTGATGTGTGAACATGAATCGACCTGGGCACAGTTTTTTGAAAGCCGATTTACATCGAAAAAGCCTTAATCTTGTAATTTTATGCTGAAGGAAAGACTAAAAATCCGGTAGAAATTTTTTTTCCCAGAAAACAAACTGAAATTTAAGTTTTTAATGATCCAGGATTAGCTTAATCGGGATTTGAACAAGTGTGGCCCTGATTTCGAAGTTTCGTAACATGGCCTCGTTTGCGCACTAAAGAAACAATCAATGCCATTGCTTACCAGCAAATGTACAACCAAATGATGTCAAGTGATTAAAATTTCGGCAAAATCGCTGCCGTGGCCTCGTGTGAAAATGAAAAACAACTTGTAGGCTTCATTTGAGTTTTGGCTGCGATTTGTTACTGCCGAAAGCTTTTTCGCTTCCCTGATCGACCAATCAGCAAGGGAAAAACTAAATCAGTGATGGCTTCCTCACGGGCGAGCTATACAAACGCTTTGTGCCGCCTAAACAAAGACAATGACTCTAGTTTTTATTGGATAATCAGTTCGCCTTTCGTGGTATTTGGACTTGAATACGCGCAGGGCAGAACGAAGACGATGGCCAATAAATGCGATCATTTAGCCTGAAACACATGAAATTGCACTAAAAGAGGCAGGATTGTTCTGATTTCCAGGGGTGGAAACAGATGGCACAAAATGAAGTCAAGGCGATGACGACGGAATTTACATAATAAAGAATAACGTTAAAACCATGATAATGAAACATATTAAGGAGTAGACTTAACTGATTAGAGTGTAATGTGAAGTGCTAAGTTTCTACCCCATATGAACCATGTGAGCGTTAGCCCTACTGATGGAAATGGGCCCACACAAGGACAGAGAACAACTCTGACCAGGGTGGGAATTGAACCCACGTAGCACTTATATTTGAAGCAGCGGTTATCTAACCCGAAGGTCGTGGGTTCAATTCCCACCCCGGTCAGAGTTTTTCTCTGTCCTTGTGTGGGCCCATTTCCATCAGTAGGGCTAACGCTCACATTGGTTCATATGGGGTAGAAACTTAGCACTTCACATTATACTCTAATCAGTTAAGTCTGTTGAAATATAAGTGCTACACGGCCAACGTTCGCTAAAAAGGTAATCCTTCCTGATATTAAGGAGGAATCTGTTTTGGTAATTAAAATGGATATCCGCCGAATGTGATATTACTGCATCGAAATATTGGTGTTACTTATTTGTGTCCTTTGGGAAATAGTTGAGAAACTTGGAGGAGTAGTTCTTGATATAAATGATGGGTGGGCGGATTGTATTTTCAGAAGTAGTTTGCGTCTGTGTAGAAGTCTGCTAATTTTAAGCCTGGTTTTCTTGTGTGTTCGCTTATGCTTATGTTCGCTTGCTTTGTGTGAAAACGGGATGAAACGCAAGCACAACAGAAGCTGTGATGTTCGTCCAAGGAAAAAGACCCGTTCAAGATTTCAATCGTAGTGCCGCGTTTGTAAGAAAAAAAAATGGGAGTAGCTTTCACTTGACACCAATCTCTCGTGCTTGCGTTTATGCTCGCGCATGTGCTTGCGTCACTAGTGAAAACCGAGCTTTAGTCCGTATCGGTATTTGCATGATTAGGGTGTTTGAGAGCATGGCCACGAAAACGCCACCAAACAACAAGTTTAATACATAGAAACAACAGTTCGGCTAGGTGTGTTTTGGCACATTTAATTAATTTCTTTACCTTTGTTCTGTTTCGGTCACTGTCCTATTACCACTGATGAAATGAGATTCAGTGGAGGACCGTGAGAGCACACGAAAGTGAATTTTCAAGTTTTCTCTCTAAACGTCCATGCTGTTCATGCCACGGTTCACTCAGAAATTTGTTATAAGTCTAACAGGCCGAGCTCGAAGTGGTACAATACTGCGAAGTCACTTTTTCAGATAACGTCCTCCAGTGGCTGTCAAGTCTGAAGCGATTTAAATTCGTATGACCTGAATACTGTATTTCTGTTGGCCGTTATCCACTCAAGTTGTTCCTGTTTTGCAGCAAATGTTACCACTTTTTCCGGTCTCAGAGCTCTAAATAGAACTTCCCAGGTGGTCAATGCCTCTAAATGAAGCTTTTAATAGCGGGGGCGGACTAGTTAATTATTGCTCTAGTCACCGTGAAACTATTAATATGCTCACAACAATCTTTAGGGGTCGTCACTCGAGAGTGCTCGACTGCATTTAAATAATTCCTTTGTTTGCTAATATATACACACAATGTCCCCAGGCATTTCTTAGCTATGAGCGTAATTTGGTTTTGTTCTTATTATTGAAACCAAACCAGACAAACAAAACTTAAAACAATATGTGTTATACGAGAGACTCTTGAAAGAAACAGGAGTTTTTGATTTCGCCCTCTGTGGCCAGGATTCCGGCTTTGTCTTGCTTTCTCAGCTTTTTCTTATCTTTTGTGGCAATTGGAATACATGCAGAGGTTCATTTGATTAGATCTTGTTGAGATCAAAAATGGCTAGTGCAATATAAATAATGACCAAAAACAATAATTAATGCATTTGGAATATAGCAATGAAATGCATCATATAACGATATCACTCTTGGGCACAGAAACTCGACTGACATCAAATTCAGTAAGACTTCGGAAAATAGAAAAGCTGCAAATGAATATGCACAAAGAAGATTACAAGTACGTGACAACCCTGAGGACACAATTTCGAGAAATTTTGGAATACACCAGCTTTCAAAGATAATGAAGAAAAAGTTCGTTGTGGACTCACTTGAAAGCATAGTTATTAGACAATTCGATTGATGAAGTGATTTAAATCCCATTAAATTTTGCCATACAACCAGAGAATGTCAATCCGACAATTAGTTAAAAGTTAAATTTATACCTAAACGGTCGACGTGCCCGACAAATGCGGTGAGGTTGGTATGCGCTCTATTTATTCAAGGAGGGCGAATCCTTTGTCTGTAATGTTCATGAACAAAGTGCACGCATGCAAAGTACGCATGCTGAGCAAATTATGTTTGCTCTTTGGCTCTCATGTAAGCTTGTTTTCTTACGTATTTCCGAGTCAATGAGATACCATCCTCCTGAACGACCGTGAAAGATTCCTAACAAGATTAATTAGTCGCAAACCACCGCATGCAGCTCTTGAAGTTCGTTGTCATTTGTTCCAGACTTCAAATTTCGTGGTTTTGGGCGCAATGGTTTTTTAATGCTTTTTGCACTGCCGTTCGGAGTCATTAACGCGTAGTCAAAAATATATTAGTGGATGTTGCCAAGTGATAGGATACATTAGGATGAACATGAATCAGGGCGCAAAAACAGCTTATTTTGTGCGTCAAGGACCAAAGAAACTATCGTTTGAGGAGAGTTGAAGAGGTAAATTCTGGAGAATAAGGCGACGGAACGGTTCTAATACAACTCACAGCCGAGTTTGCTTTCCTACAGTAGTCACGGTGACGGATCGCTAGAGAGGAGAAGATTAAAGAGCTGTTGTTTCCAACACAGAATGGCGAGTATTTTGGGCAAAGACTCGGACTCGGGAAAGAAAATCATTGAAAGTATCAAAAACTGCCGGAATCACACAGCTGTGACTACGGCATCGTCCTCTCAAGACCAGGCAGAAGATAACGACATCAGTGATTTCCAATTATTGGACATCCCTCGAATTGATAAAGAATTTGGCTCACGGGGAACTCAACGTATTTCTCGTTATGTTTCTACATCTCATTCTTCTTTCGGTATCGTTGGTCTTTCAAACGGTATAAGTCTCGAACAAAGACAATCGATGCTTCAGAAGAGGATGTCTCATCTGGACAGTGAACTAAGAGGAGACACGGTCGTTGCTTTGAACAACGAAAGAAACTTATCACTGACAAATAAACCCCAACTCGAGCACAAGGGTTTTTCTAACGAACCCTCATTGCAGGGCGGAAAATCCGCGTTTATTAGGCGTGCTTCACTTCCGGCCAGCTACCTGGGGGAATATTTGTCTGTTAACAACATACGTAAAAGAGCGCAGAACTGCAGTGCAATCGTTTCAGACATCGCGAAAGCCAGAGTGCCGATGAGTAAAGTTAAAAGCAAAAATCGAAGAGCAAAATTAAGACTTCCTTCGGCCGTAAAAACAGATGCAATGACAGAAGCTGTAGATGAATCGGTTGTAGATTCCAAAGGGGAAGAAAATTCGGATAAGAGTGATGCTGAAGAAAATATTTTTGCAAGGATAACGGTGCGTTGCTGTGGTTGATTATGATTGATTGTCCTTTGTATCAATGGCCATGAAACACAAGCAGCACGTCTGATGAATAATGCCTTGTTCTCTTCACGGTGTATTAAATAATCAGGGGCACCCAACGTCAATTTTCGGAAAATATCTGTTCGGATGACGATTTGAGATCTAGAATTTTCGGAACATTTGTTTTAAAATTTCTTGCTTGCCTGCCTCTCCTAGGATTTTCGAACGTCTGAAAAATGGTATAATTGCCCATTTTTAACGGACTTCTACCCTTAAAAGGTCACCTAGAATCTTCGGGAGCCTTTTTTCTGGCTAAAAGTTTCGAAAAGGTAAGTTTTGATCCCTATAATTTTCGGGTCACTAGACTTTCAGCTAGGAAATCCGAACAGATGAAAAATTTCTAGGGGATAAAAATATGCCTATATCTACCGCTTAAATACTAAAATACGTTTAACAATGCTGTTTAAGTGGTTTTGAACTATATTCTCGTTGGGTGCCCCTCAATAATGTGAATGTGAATTGGCTCGGAGGCGACATATCTGTAAATGGATTTCTCACTTCTCTGATGATTACTAAATTCTGACCACACAAGTAACATTGAAAGACCTACCAGTCTGAGCAAAAATGGTTGCCTTTTGGCCGTGTATATTTGCTGGAAAAATATCTTTAGTTTTTAATTATCATTCAATATTTTTTAATCATCAATATACAGAGGCCATGCGTCGAATTCAAAGACATGTTTTTTGTAAAGTTGGATCAACGAATGATGGTCGATCCCAGCTTAATGTGCCCTGGTTTGTTTTTCATTTTTTTCTTGCAGTAGATGAAAAATATTTTTCTGATCGTTGAGTTATTGATCTATGCTTTTTATTTTCAACATAAAATGATTTTTTTTTTCAACAGCCAATCGAGCGATTTCGCAAGATCGTTCAGCTTTTGAGTTTTCTGCTGAAGATGAAAACGTCCTTGGACAGGTAGCATGCAACATAGAATTCTACATGTTTCACTTCCATTTAATTTGCGTTCATGCTTTATTCTTTGTTTTTAGCCTGTTGCTTTCCAATTTAAGGACAGAGTTTAAACTTCCCAACTGATCCAATGACAGGGATTTTTGCACTGCCGTTCTGGCCTGATGAGAATTCTTCATCTGCAACTAAAGAGACAATGGAAGAAACGTATTCAATGACGTCGAACTCAACAGCAAAACGTCATTTCCGGCTTTTGACGCCATAACCGCTTCGTATGTCGCCCACCTCAATGGTGTTTCCTTTCAATACACTTTTCGCTCTGCCATCTGATTGCCAGTAAAGAGTCGTGGTCAAGATTAATATTTAGAAGAGTTTTTTCCTGAAAAATTGGGATCCTCGAAGGGACACATTCAAAACCTCCTAACTTTTCTCAATGACGTGTATCAATTCGAATTCTGCGCACCAGATAATTTTATTCGCTGATATTTGTCAGGGATTTTAAATTTCGGAATTGTTTTGCAGTATTTGTTTATGATATGAATTTGGTACCTTTCTCTGTTTTTCTTTTGTCTTTAATTGTATTCATCTAAGATGGACTATCAACATTTTTGGGTTAATTAAGTGAAGTACGACCGTCCGGCGTCAAGGGTCTGAAGATGACTTCCGCTCATGTTGTCGAAAGGGCAGTCAATGTCATCCCAAACAGACCATCTTTGGACTACACTCACAGGGACGATCGAACTTCTCTTAATTATGACATGAGTCCTGGGTTCATAATCTTTCACAATTTTGTGTATTTTTTTTGCAGGAAATACCGTTCGCAAAGCTCTTCAAACGTGTTTGCTGAATTGGACGGCGAGTCCGGAGCTTGGGTAGACTGCGATGGAATGGTGTTTGATCCAAATCATTTCAAAGCTCAGCGCGAGGTGAGCTATGTCGTGTTGGGGAGAAGAACTGATACTTAGGGCTCTTTCCTGTTGTCAGAACTGGCCGGCCCTTCATTTTGCAAAGAAAATGCAACAATTTGAGGGATCATTTGCGTGATTATCCCTCGCATTCTTCTGGAGGAGTATATGTCATCCTCAAAGTGTTTTAATTCAAGTGAAGGCGTTGTAGGGTTAGTCCTTCCAAATGCCTGGACTAGCCGGTCAGTTCTGTCAAATGGAAAGCGGCCTTATCCTTCTTTTATTTGACCACGTGTCACCTCGGAGCTACACAGCTTGTTGAAATGTGAAACGTGCAAATGGTAGGTTGGTTTTTGAGGAGAGGGGAAAGCCGGAGTACCCGGAGAAAAACCCCTCGAGGCACAGTAGAGAGCGAACAGACTCAACTCATTTGTGACGCCAATTCTGGGAATCGAACTCAGGCCACGAATTGGTGGGAGGCGAGTGCTCTCACAACTGCGCCATCCGTGCTACCCATGTTTCGAGTCTTTTTTCAAAGAAACGTCAAACTTGCAATTATGGCATAATTGCCTTGAAATTGTTCTACTATCAAACATTTTCGGAAAATTGGCATAATTAACATTCATGATATGAACATTAAAAAATGCAATAAAAAAATGGGGTCACCATGCGGCTTATTTACGCGTCAGAAGGCTCTTAAAATGGGCTATTTTTACTGGTTGCGCGTTAAAAATTCGAATCAACTTCATATAGAATGAAGTCTTGGTTAATTGAAAGACACAAAATTTTAATTTGAAAATAAAGCTTCTTTTATTCACATGAGCAGTATTGCTTCATTTACGCCGTTTTTGATGGCCTGGTTGTGGGAATAGTGCACTTTTTGCGACAGTTCCGTGGCTAGCTTGACGTCCTCGCCTTGGCCAAAATACACCCAGTACGGAACTGTTTTCCAAAAAAATTCATGTTCTACTAATAAACTTTTTTTCTTCTTCAAATATGTTCTTTATTAGACTGTTCTTAGCAAATACCTGAAAAAAAATCGGGGGTCACGTTGCTCGTTTGAGAGAAAAGGAGCATTTATTTCGCCATCCGGCTTAATTTGAGGGAAATCTCTTACGTTTTGTACCCGCAAGTACAATGTTCGCGCGCTAATGACGCGAAAATCGTGCGCTGTAGGGATGCGCAATGCAATACTAAGAAATTACTTTAAGGCTTGATTTTGTGACTTTCAGTGTCGCCAGATTTATTTACAGGTTTACAATCCATTAATCAACGTTTTCATTGACACTTGAAGGTCTAAATTCCAAGCCGTTTCATTCTCACAATCGAAACGTTCATTCTCCCAGCTAGCACCATAGAACGCATTTTAATATCTTGACGTTTCGAATGCTACAACATTCATCTCCAGAAGCAATATTCCGTTAGGAAATACGAAACTATGTAAAGAGAAAATCTAACAGAATATTGCTTCTGAATATGAATGTTGTAACCTTCGAAAGGTCAAGCTTTTAACATGCGTTTTACTATGTTTGTCACCACTGTTTGTCTGTTGTTTTTTTTATCAAACTTGAATGGCAAAAGAACAAGAATATCTACGATAGCATGATAGAGGTCATATTTAGGTAGACATGAGAATTTGGCTTTGTATCAAGATCACACCTCTTATGCTGATAATAATCTTTATTCTCAATACCTGTCTGACTGACATTTCATCGAAATTTTGAAGAGAATTTACATACTGATCACTCTACTCTTAAGCTGTCCCCCCTTTTCTTCTCCGTTTACCGTCGTCCGACCTTCCATAAGCAATTTCTTTTGTTAATGAGCCAAATCAAATGTCCATAACTCAGAAATCTTGATCTGCGATGGAATGCGGCCCATCGGCTTATGGCAGTATCGAATTTTAGAGCAGCCACTGCTAGATTGTTAGCGGGACAAAAAAACGTGGCGGCATTCCAGGCCCCGATCCATAATTTTTTATTAAGTACGAGCAACCATTCGTGCGACTGCGCATGCTTGGTTTGGAACCAATCCAGAGGCGCTGTGATCATCAGGTCCAATCTAATTGGCCACCATTTTGCGCCTTTTTTGGGTATCAATTGTTTTTTTGTATCTTAAGAAACGAGACGTTTTCATTCATCAACCTCTACAAATCTTTGCTTTTTGTTACCTTGAAAATATGCGAACATAGTAGCTTATGCAAACAAGCAGATTGCGGTTTTGATAATGGCTATTTTTTGGGCCGAAAAAGCTTTTGGCCGAGAAACGGGCCAAACGAGATAGATCGACACTTCTTGTTAATTGGGTTATATAAACCTCTGGTCAAAATGCAACAAAGACGTCGGCAAAGATTCCTTTGGACATAAAGTCTTTTAACCACCAGTTCCCCCCCCCCCTCCCCCACGCATATTGTGGATGTTCACAAACTTTACCTGGCCAGTAACCCATGACCCGGAGCCTACAACTCTACTGTGTTCGTGTAACGGCGTTTTCACAGACCGATTTATTTTTAGATTGAATTTCCCGCTAATGAGACTCCCACAGGAGCCTGATGACCAATTACAAGAAATTAAGCTGACGTCATAGAGTCACCGAACCGGAAGTGCCTTTGTTTTTTGACCTAATTCGCGGGCAGGGCTAGTCTAAAAATAAACCTAATTGTGAAAACTCCGTTTCACAGACGCTGTATGGAAGTTGCACGCTCCAGATGGACATAAAGTCTTTTCACAACCAGCTCCTCCCCCCCCCCCACGTTTATTGTGGATGTTCACAAGCTTTACCTGGCCAAATTATCGAGTGCAACTTTGAATTTTCAAGGTGATGTCCTCTACTCTTGCCATCTTCTAACAGGTACATCTCAGCCAGGAAGCTATTCACATTTTGTCTCTAAGCCCTGGATCTAGGACAGAGGAGCAGCTCCAAACGGTGAGTTGATTTTCACTCGAATACTTATTATTCAGTTCATCAAACGTTCAAGTGCTGCTATGGGAGAGCTAACGGAGTCACATTCGCATGTATACTGACCACTACAGATGTAAATTAATATCTTTAATATACAAGTGATGCACTTCTCGTACGATTGAATCAGTAGTAACTGATTAAAAAATCTGGTCATTCGTAGCCTGCCTGTTATTCGTTGTTCTCCTATAGCGATGTTTCTCGTGACGTCACCCATTGAAATTAATATGCCAACCAGAACCTAGTTGGCTGTTGAAACAATGACTTCTTTGGTTCCGTGGTTGGCAAATTTGAATATCAAAAGGAATATGACGTCAGTATTTGTAAACAAGAAATATCGATATTACGCCAATTTGCTCTCAATTGCCCCCGGCAATAGCACCCCTGTCTTTCCAAATCCGCTCGCTTTCCAAGGGCGCCCTTTCCGCGCAGATCTCTCTCGTAAAAACCACTACTTTTTTAATACAGGCCAAAAAATACAATTTGCAAGCAAAACAAATGGTCTACAGTTTGTAGTGCATAATTAACGTTGTACGAAAATAATTTAGTTTTTCTTTTTTCATTCAAAGGCCCTAATCGGTCTGAAGACCAGCGTGGCTGCTTTTGGAGAATATCCTTTGAAAATGCAGAAACGCCTAGTGTCTGTAGGCTGGTATGAAAGGTGAGTGCCCAATAATCGAATGATCTCTTTTGGCTGGTAAGCCTATACTTAAATCCGTACAACCGAATTTATTACTTACCATCTCAACAGATTCGGCAGAAAAATGAGTTATTCATAACGCAAAGTAAATATTTGCGGCCCTCGTCAAGCGCGAGAAATTTACGCATTTGCACACTAAGTCGTAAATAATAATTAATGCACTTTATTTCAATATCAACTTTATTTAGCGCTGGGGGACTAATAGAGTATGTTCAGTTACGTGATCAGTAACCTTGTTTTTCCACCGAAACAAAAGAAAACGTTTGCATGATAATAGAGCTCAATAGGCCTTTTGCAACTAACGATCATCATCATCATCATCATTCCTTTTTGCGCCATGGGACGCATAAGGCCTCAACTAACGATCACATGGTACAAAATCCGCTATGCTGGAGGGCAAGCTCATTATTATCCCCCCACTGGGACATCAAAACAAAGGCAGGTAAAGCTTGACTGGTTCAGGTCTCTTTGTTTTAATGTCCCAGTGGGGGAATAATAATGAGCTTGCCCTCCAGCATGGCGGATTTTATACCATGTGATCGTTAGTTGCAAGAGGCCTATTCCCGGAGAATTAGTTGGGGACATCAACATGGCCACCGTGACGTCATTGAAAACAATCTATTGGTTGTACTACAGAAATCACAAATCAAATCAAATCATATCAAATCGTAGACTGGTTTTTGGGGAGAGGGGAAAACCGGAGTACCCCCTCCCCCGAAGAAAAACCTCTTGGAACAGAGTAGAGAACCAAAACAAACTCAACCCACATGTGGCAATAAGTCTGGGAATCGAACTCGGACCACATTAGTGGGAGGCAAGTGCTGCGACATCCATGCTTAGTCATATTTTACCGTCGATTGGTTGTGAGTATGGCACGAGATCGTCTTTTATGGCAACCTCAACGAGTGGTAATGTGAATGCAAGGCATGCGGACACAAAAAAGTACTTAATTGTAGTCTTAATTTTATATTGCTAAGCACAGCTACTCTACTAATCAGGTAGTGTGTGTGCTTTGCCTACAGGCAAATCTTTCCTTACAGTTCCCGTTCCACATCTGAATTTACATTTTGTGGGCGTAAGCAATCGAAAGTGTTGCACTATGAGGCTAAACGGCTTCGCGCCGCTTTACTTCTCAAATAATTATTACAACGTAAACCAAACTAATCGTATGCTTCATTTTCATTGTAACATCACGATGAAAAACATTACAAGCCGAATTATTTGACACGTCCTCTAGGCTAACCAGTACCTTGAAATGTTTGCTTTTAGGTTTGAGGCCAAGAGGGTTATTATCAGACAGGGACACAAAGCGGAGAATTTTTATTTCATACTCTCTGGAACAGGTAAACAAAGTCACAGTTAGGCTTGTCTCGATAGTGCTAGAAAATTTGCGAAAAAGAGGGTTTTGAAAATGGCAAAAAAAAAAAAAAAATTCCCAAAATAGTGCTGGAATTTTTAAAAAAACGCAATGCTCGAAATTTGAATTAGAACTGAATAGCGCTCACCCTGCTAGCAGAGCCTTTCTTAACTCCACGAGAAAGAAAGGAATCTGCAGAAATGGTGTCAAGTCTTTATCGAGTTTGCTCAAGCCGTTGCTTGGAGACAGATTCAAACCCAGGCCAAGTCTCGATCGCACTGCTAGAAGCCAGATTGATTTTCGTACTGAAGGTTCGATTTTGACCTTCGCCTTGTCAAAAATATGATGCGCAAACTGCCTAAACCGGTTTGACCGGAGTGGCGAGTGACTAGCCCAGAAACTTAAGCTGCGGCGACGCAAATTTCCCTTTCGTAAACGGTCGTTGCCATTTGAAACGGTCGTTGCCATTTCTCAGAACTACGCACTTCACTTCGACTACACACTTCACTTCAAAGAGAATTTAAAGAAACAAGCCCGGCACTCGGTTAGGAGCAGGTCATTTTGTTGTATATAAGAGACAATTGCACGGGAACACATGCACGAACCCAACAAAATGACGTGCTCCCAACCGAGTGGCTTCACAGCTCAGGTGGTAGAGAATCACACTGGCAACGCAGAGGTCATGGGTTCAGTTCGAATCTCGTTGAAGCCACCTGAATTTTTCACGTGTCTGTAACGGACAATTGCTTAAGTTGTCCAGCTGAGTGCAAGGAATACTTCCCTCAATTTTGTTTCAGTCTAGTATCATAAGCATACTTTTGGACACCCGCGCTCTTTGACCCTCGTCCCGACAGAAACGTCAAGGTTGTCAAGTGGCGGGTCGGCTTCTTTCCACAAAAGCATCCAAGTCATTTAAGATCAGGCTAAGGAATAGACCGGTCAAAAATATTCTACAATCAGTGAACCAACGCGCGTATCAGGGAGGGGAGCGTTTCCCCTCTTCTCGCGGGTTCCACTCTTTACACGCGTGTCGCTTTATTGAATCGCTCGAGTCTGCCTTCTACGCGGCCATATAAAAGGCGTTACAATTAAATGTTAGTAATTTGTATCTGTAGAAAATGACTTGTTGTATTTTTGATTTTGCAGCGGTTGTTTCTTTGTTAATAAATGATGCTAACACAAACGAACAGAGGAACACCACTGTCGCGGTTCTGGGAAAAGGGAGCAGTTTTGGGGTATGAAAATTGATCTTTGCTTCCCACCTTGGACTAAATTAATAAAATCCCAGGAGTCCAAAATCAGAAGGATACAACTCTCGCATTAGGACCCAAGATTTTCAAAGACCCAGCAACTGGAAGGCAAGGGCGTCGTCTACAAGAGCGAGAACGGCAGAAAACAACAGTTTTAGTGAGCAAAAATAATGGCTCGTCGGCCCCTCATGCACTTTTCACACTTTGAGACGTTCGTTTGCCATTCTCGCCCTAAAAACCGTCAGTTAAAGAAACGACAACGGCTATGGCGATGAAAATGTTTCTTCAAAGTATATAACTTTGTCCTATCTTAGGTATTCTTAGAAGTTAAGATAGAGAATGAAAAAAATCACTCCTGTGTGTTCACTTTGTCGTCAAAAACCTATATTTAGTCATTTGACATTTGCCGTTTTCACACTAGAACACGAACAAATCGTCTGGAAAGACAAATTTTCTGCCCCCAGTTGTTCAAACGATGGATAGCACCATCCGCCGGATAAAACACTATCCAGAGGATAAGTCATAGCGAAACCAATTGCGCTATCTAATGAATAGTGATTTAGCCGATGGATAGCGTTATCCAAAAACGGGACGAACAGATTTTTAGACGAATTAATCGTTTGAAATTTGTCCGAATAGGAAGACAATTATTCGAAGGCGATTTGTCCGTCCAGACGAACAAGTCGACCTAAGTCCGCCCTAAATTCACGCGCGTTAGATGAACAGTTTGACAAATTATCCACCGCGGGGAAATGGAACTAGCGATGGAAGAGATAGTTGATGGAAAGTTTTTAATATTGAGGAAGGAAAGAAGGTTGGCGTGAAAACTGAAAGAATTTGAAAACAACGAAGCCTTGCCTAGTGCCGGTCTTCATGCGCTCAAACTTATCCAGCTCTTCCGTCCATTGTTCGTCTTGAATTCACATTAGTCCACGAAACCATGGGACCATCTTCTAGTGTGAAAACGGCCATTGTTGTTTTGCCGAGTACTGAAGAGAAATGTACTAACCTTCGTGTTGCACCTGCGGCGCCATCATTTTTTTTTCATCAAATTAATTGTTAGGCAGGGTTGTTGCGTCCACGTAACAATGGAGAACATAGGGATAATTACTCACGGTCTAGAAATAGCTTCGAAAAGTGCAATTTTTCCGTTTCAGTTTCAATGGCGCGATGTTAATAAATTTAGGGTTTTTCTCGTTTCTGTCAGTTTCTTCACTGTTTTGGAGTTTATAACTGTTCTGTGTTTTAATCTCTTTTCATCTCACAGGAGCTGGCCTTACTCCATCACAAAACACGGAGTGCAACAGTACTTTGCAAAGACGAAGTCTCTCTATTAGCGGTTTGTAGGGAGGTAGGTTCAACAAGCTGAAATTAAAAAAAAAGAAGGAAATTCGGGAGTATCAACTGAATTATCTTAATCCGAATGAAACTACGATCCTCGCTGTTATGGAAGCAATTTTAGCTATTGCGTAGCCGGGAAGCCTGAAATTTTCAGTATTTCAAAGGGGTTTGAGCCCATGACATCGCTATGAAGCCCCCGATGTTGGGAGCTCGGTGGTCATTTGTGGGTTCAAATTTTGACCAAATGTTCCCTTGATGAATGAATCAACGAACGAAATGATATATGAAATGAATCATATATTGAACTGCGAATATGAAATCATCACGTAAACATTTGAACCCACAAATAGACCACTTTCATAAATGGCGCCTGTTCTTAAAGCTTGTTCCTGAACAGCAAGAATCAAACCTTCTATCCTTATATTCTTATGTAGTTATGTTAATTAGACCCACTGCCCTCATTTTGAAACAAATATTCTTTTGAAATTTGCTCGTTGTAGCGAGGCTAGAGAGGTTTATGAGCTTGAAAACAAAAGCATATTTTATTTTTGCCGCAATTATGAAAGAGGTCTATCACCAGCTCCCAACATCAGTAGCTTCATAGCTCAGTTGGTGGGTGCGTCGCACCGGCATCGCGAGGTTAGGAGTTCAATCCCGGTACGGAATTGCTAAAATTGTGTTCATAACTGTGAGGATCATAGCTTCACTTGATTTCCTATCCGCAGCTCACCATATTATTTATTTCATATATCATTTCGTTCGTTGAATTATCTTAATTAGCAATACCGCCCGCATAGCGAAAGGTCTAACGCTCGAACGCTGTCAGCTCAGTTTTTAAACCCCTTACATTGGTCAATTTCCTTTTATCAACAAAGCTGATATGTACTGTCAAATTTCTGGCCTTCGCTCACCTACCGACAAAGGCACACAACTCTCTTTAGAAGCCGGCTAACAAATCAGTTATACAAATTCAGCTAAATCTACGTTGTCAATAAGAGAGTACAGTTGATCCGCCTGAACCTGAGTCATTACGAGGCTACTGCAATGCCGCATACGAAGCAGGTTTTAGTATCACTAACAATGGATTCAAGACAACAATCAATCAACAGCAATCTTTAATACTTAATCATTAAAATGAGTAACAGACACAGATCACCTGCAAATAGTAAAAATAATCGGGGCAGTTAGTACGAAGACGTATCATTTACTTTGTTACAATAACAGGACGTGATGACACTACAAAATACCAGCCTGGTATGCCGAGTGTAGCAAGATGCGTTTTTAAGCAATTAATAATTGAATTGAATTAAATTAAATTAAATTAGCTGCATTAAAAGACATATAACAAAAGCGTTGAACCTGAACCCCAACCTCATCAGTTCGTGCTGCTACCTGTACCAGTCCAATCAAATTCATGGAAGAGATGTTTCAAGGTGTAATGTGCCCGTGGAAAGGATGCGAAACTAGTTGCTAGGCGACGGGCGAAAGAACGACTGACAAATCTGAGTCGTGGGCAGTGTTCGGGCGATCGGTGCTTTGTGAGGTCGTGGTTCGAATCCTGTTATTTGGCCTGTCGCGATGCACCTAGTTTACGGATAAGAGGTTATTTATTTTTTCCTAGCGACGCTCTATGAACTCATGAATATGTTCTTTTTCTTATCAACCTGTTGTTCTTTCTTTCAGGATTTTCGAGATATTTTTATGAGTTATGAGGATGGACGAGAGCCAGAACACATAAGATTTCTTAGGTAAGAAAATAGTGGACTTTTTAACTGTCAAATGTATGGTGGTATCAGCGACTCTGTTACTACTATTAGAGAACGGTTGTGACTTCCACCCACGGCATACGCTGCGTTTAGCAATCAAGTTCCCAGAGTCCGCTTTTGCTTTGATCAGCACCAAAAACACGGAATCTGCCCACTTTCAAGGCAGGAAGTCCGCAAATCATGGACTTCCGGCTCATCTACGCATGCCCAGAAATTGAAACAACTGTGGTTGTCAACGGTTACAAAAATGGACCTTCACTACGACTGCGCATAAATTGGAAGTGGCCAGAGTCTATGTTCCTGGTGCTGACCAAAAGAAAAGCGGACTCAGGGGACGAGATTGGGCATTTAGCAACGACTGGACTTGAACTGTCCATGCGCATTTTCAGACTTGGAATTTAGAGCTTGAACACGTCGTTCTACTTGCATAAATGATGACACAAGGAAGAAATGGTGTTGCATTTGAGAGAAAAGAGGAAACCGAAATACCTTCAGCGAAAGCTCTTTAGGCGCGGGGATCGGCTTTCTCGGAAGTTCCGAAAACTTTCCCGGCTCGAAACGCTCGTAAAATTCGGACTTGCCTACTCTTCAAAGCTTATATTTCGACATGTTTCCAGGAAAAGGAAAAAAAAGCAGAGTTTCGTTGTCGTCTTGCAACGACTTCAATTTGAATTAATTTACCGGGCTGCATCGCAGCATTTTGAGGAAACCGTCAGTTTTTTTGAACTTGAAAACAGCAAGATGGAATTTCTTTACCGATTAGAGTGATAACCAGGCAAGCTCATTGTTCTGTGGTATACATTACAAGAAACAACGAGCTCAAGAGTTACTGTCTTAGAAGGATGAAAGCTTCCCCCGTTGAATACTGAAAGCCCTGACAATCGAAAGCTTGTTGTTTATTACAATTTTTCACCAGAGAACGAACTTTTTTAAAACACCGAGTTGTCATAAACTTGGAAACCGTAAGGCTGATGCTTTTTTCAAGGTCCGTATCAACCTTTTTCTTTACTTTTCCATCCGTGCAAGTCTTTGGCTTTGCTTCATTTATTTTTTATCAAGTTGTCCAACAATTTTTCTTTGTTATCTCCGGTGTTCCATTCTGTTATAATAAACCAGAAGTCAGAACAATGTATGTCACCATGTCCATAAACTGGACCGTCTCTCCAATACACCAACCTTGCTCAAGCTATTTTGTCTTGGCTTTCTTCTCTGTCCACAGAAGTGTACCGTATTTAAAAGATCTTCCACTGGATGATTTGACGACTAAACACGATGTCTGCATATTCCATTACTTCAGGTGACGTTCTTTTTTCGTTATCCTCAGTTTCTTTTTGAACAGGTAATGATTGGTCATTATGGCTGCGGTCACCGCAAATGCAATTTCTATACATGAAAATTCAGTCCTAAACAATAGGCATTATCTCGGGGCTCTGGGGAATAAACTCATACAAATCCTTATATTTATTCCCCAGAGCCTCGAGATGATGCCTATTATTTAGGACTGTATTTTAATATATCGAAATTGGTCTTTTCTTCATTTTCAAGTTAGTAATTTGTTTTCCTCTGTTGTTTGTCAGGCGAGGTGTGGTAATAGTGAAAGAAAGCAAGACAAAATGGATCTACATCGTAAAAACGGTGCGTTTTTTAATTAATTGAAATAGTTTCATGGTTATTTGAAGTCTTTCGGCATGTGTGCGAACTTTCCAGCAATAAGATTGGAGTGAGTGGTCATACTTTAAGTATGTTTGGAGAGAAAATTGACAATTAGGATCTTTCGATCTGAGGACGACGACGATTACGAGTATGTCTTTTCCGTACCGAGCATGCCAACATTTTTCGAAGTGCGCATGCTCAGAACGGAAAGCTTGTATTCGTACTAGTATCGTCCTCCGATCTAAAGGTCACTAATTTATCACTGGGTGCTCACATCCTCCATAATAATAAGTAATAACCTCAATTTTGATGATTTGGCGTTGTTATCAGGACGAGAACGTAACAGAAATGTATAAAAATGTAATAATAAAACGCTCGAGCGAGGTGGCAGAGCCTCTGCTTTTGTACATCAAACGTATTGCTCAGCTGTGGCATTCTTGTAACCGTCGTTATCGTGCTTACAGTTCCCTAATAATTTGGCATGCAAGCTGCCAGTCGTTTGCCAAAAACAACCAGGTCCTCCTTGTTGTGATCAATCGGGCGATCCGTTTGTATGTCATGATCCCAAAGAAAATTGATTAACCGCATGAGACTCCTCAACGATCGCAGGAACGTGCTCCCACCTTTTGCCAGCATATTCCAAGCCACGGACAGCTTTTTTCCTTGCAAAGTTGTAAATTGAACACCTTTGCATGGGTTGTTGAGTTGACGTATTTACACGTAATTGTCAAATGTGAAAGTTTTTCGGGTGGCCACGATAAGGCGCGTTGCACTGTAAGGCAGTATCGACAATAGACCTCCTTACCTTGTACGTTTTGTTTTCCCATTTCAGACCACTTAATGTTACTCCAGGGGAAAAATGTCGTCTTATGCACGTGCATATGTATGCATAACTTATAAAAAAGACAAAAAGAAAATTCCCTTGGGAACATCACGCGGTCTGAAATGGGAAAACAAAACGTACAAGCTAAAGAGATCACAAAGAGTAAGCCAAGGAATACGGCGGTGCGCCTTCGCGCAAAGCCGCTCGTTCCTCTTGTAAAATGGAGGTCAGTTTCAAAATGAGTGGATGACTGGAGAACTAGTGGGCGGGTCATCATCGTTTTCGCCGTTGCCGGGCTTGAGTGAAGTTGGAAGAAGGGGGGGGGGGGGGGGATGGGTTGGCATAAATTCCCTCTAAATGCCTAAGAAATGTGCAATTTAACAATCCAGTCTAATGTTGTCTTTAGGGTTCCTGTCGAGTTCTGACTCATTTATCAAAAAAGACAGCAAAGTTGACTCGGTCGAAAACTGACCATGAAAAACGAAAAGAAGTTCTACCCGTGATTGCAGTTCACGAAGGTGACAGGAGAAGAGTGCTTTACACGGGTAGGTAACTTGTTATCATGATGAGTTGTAGAAAAAAATAACCCACCGACACTGCCGATTAACCGCTTAAGACTTACGATAAGAAGGTAGGATCTTACAGTTTATGAGTCTCGCTGAAGCTGTGAACGAGGTTAAAATTTGTGCGAGAAAACATTTCCGGCTATTTTTACTCGAATCAATAGCAAATCGATAAAGCCGGTCAGTAAGTATTCAAAAAGTACTTAAGCGGTTTCATAGGACCCTTTCTCCATCCACAGTTGCACGCGACAATGAGTGTAAGGGTGATTCATCCGAGTGAGCTACGCAGGAATGAAAGCTTAACTACAATCAGTGGCAAAAGCCTTGGGACGCCCACCCTCTTGGGTTGGTTTTCTTGCTTAGTCCATGAATAATTGCCCCCTCTCCCTCAGAACAATGACGCCATTCGTGAACCTATTTTAATATTGATGAGTTTGGCGGGGGGGGGGGGGGGGGGGGGGGACTTCTATTTTTAAGCTTTTGGTTAGGGACAGAAAGGCACATAACATCAAATTTGATCAGGAGAGCCGTGAAAAAATGATGGCGCCGTTTGAACAGTTCGCACTATGTGAAGGAATTCAGGTGGCCCTCAGATTCCAGATCTAAACCAATCGTTTTTGGAATCCCGAGTCGTGGGTCCCGGATCCCGGATCCCGGATCCCGAGTCAGGGATTCCGGATTCCAAATTCCCGGTTCCACTGAACCATCATTGGATTCTGCTCATCAAAATTAATGGATTCTGGATTCCAATGGATTGCGGATTCCAAAGCCTCACATTTGCTGGATTCCGGATTCCAGATTCCTTCACATCGGGCGAAACAGTTCCATTCCTTCCCAGTTAACGTTCCAAACTTTTGTGCCAAAATTTGGTTTACATGCATATTTCGACTTCATGATTTTTTGTCTTGATATAAATATCTCCTTATTGCAGACACTTTATGAATTTAGACAAAAAGAGCAAAAAAAACAAAAAAACAAAACAAAACAAAAGCAAAAACCCCCCAAAAAAACAAAACAAAAACAAAACAAAAAACAGCTCCGTGAATTTTGGCCAGAATTGGTCTTACCTTCATCTAAATAAATTTCAAATTAATGCTGCATATTGATTGTACCGCAGCCCATTTCTGACTGGTACTGCAGACATTCTTCACATATTACTGACTTTTGTCGGAGAAATTCTCCAGCTTACTATTGACCGGTACTGCAGACACTCTGTGGTCATTACTACAGAAATTCTGCAGTCCATTACTGAATGGTGCCATAGAAAACAAGGCCTAATTTTTTAAAAATACACCATTTTAAAGGCTAAAACAGAGAAAATATCTGCAGGTTTCAAGCAGACAGTATGAGAAGGCCATTTTTTGCTGAATAATGCGCACAAAAGTAAACAAAAAAGCTCCCAATTTTGCGGAAATGGCCACTCTGGAAAACCACAAAATAGTTTGGAAGGCGTTGTCATGAATTTTCTACACAGTTTACATCCTGAAAAACTTGCAATGAACGCGAAGTATTTTCAAATGACCTCAGTTCCGTACTATCTTCGGTTGTTTTTGCTTAAAAAAAGAGCGACAAACAAACATCACAACGAAGGCTGAGAATATCTTTAATTGTTTTTGGCCGTAAAGACCATTAGTTTTTCGCTTTATTCGTCGGAGTGGCCTTTTTAAATTCCCTTCAGACACACCCTCATATGCAAATCTAAATGGCACCCTGAAATTGTATTTTGGAAAATAACAAAGCAACATCAGGCCCCAGTAGTTCAAACGATGGATAGCGCTATCCACCGGATAAATCACTATCCATTGGATAGCGTCATTGGTTTCGCTATTACTTATACACTGGATAGTGATTTATCCGGCGGATAGCGGTATCCATCGTCTGAACAACCAGGGGCCGGCTGCTCGAAGCCTGGTTAGCGCTAACCGTTGGTTACGAGGTCTCAAAACCCATAGGTTTCCATGGTATTTAACGCGGATTAGCGCTGACCATGCTTCGAGCAACCCAGGCCAGGGCGGAACAACCGACGCCAGAACTCTACCACTGACGATTCAATCAAATGCATGCAACTAAGTATTTATTTGTCAACTTCTTGTCTATTCCTAAATGAATGCATTTAAAAAGCAATTAACAATTTTCTTGTTCAGGCTTATTAGTTTATCACAATCTTGAAACCACCCACAGAGTGAACGTTTTCCAAAATCGTCTCTTCAGAGCATTTCTGGAGCTGAAAGGGGAGGCAAAATAGAGCTGAGTTGATCGTCATCTTCACGACTACACAGTGTTTTTGTCTAAGTGAGGTTATTGTACAGGATTAAAACTTGAAAATCGTCTGAATTTCTAAGCCTTTTATTACCAGAGGCTTCATCTGCGGCTCTTTCAGCTCAAATAGAAACAAAATGCACTCAAGGCTAACCCAGACAAGTCAAATCAAATGTTCGTTTTTGAGGAGAGCCGTTGAACCGTGGAAAAGATGAAACATGAACAAGTGAATTTATAATTAAGATAAAATGAAAGACTACAAAGTGAACATGGAATTACATTGATAATATCACCTATGGAAGCATGAAACACATATCTCAACAGGGTGGCCAAACGTACGCACATGTTGTGCCCAATAATGTTGCAAGAGGTTGCGTTGAAATGTTGTGAGCGTTTTCGGGGGTAGAAGCTGAATAATTGGACGTCGATTATTCATTATTCTTTGTGTGTTTTGTTCGAATTATTCATTATTCTTTTTAAATTTTTGTAGGTTACTCATTATTCCACTGGCATATAACTGCACTATTCATTATTCCTGCGTTTTCAGACCCAATTATGCATTATTCATTTTTTATTTATATTGGTTATTCATTATTTATTATTCAGCTTCCACCCCCGAAGCGTTTGGCGAGGCCTTAATTAAATTCCCTAATTCAGTGTAAAACTGTTTGTAACTGGGGCTGTGCTTTTTATGTTTCTGAAAAAAAAAAGCCAGAGTACGAATCATTTTGAATTTATCGATAAAAGACTTTTTGGTGGTCAGGTACTTGTTGTACAAAACTAACTTGAATCCCCAGCAAGAATTAGGTTGAAGTTAGCGATCAAAACATATTATATGGTAGAGCCGAGTGATTTTTCGGTCTATGTTAGGGCAGGATTGAGTTTGGAATTTAATTAAATACCTCTGCTGGATGGGTCTAGGTGGATGTAAGGTCTGAAAGCAAACGAAGTAATTTTACAATATAAGAACTTCCAAGAAATTAATCCAAGAAGACGCTGAATGGTAGGAATAGATAATTCTGCAATTCTGAATCATTCTCGATCATCTTGAAAAGACACTCAGTAAAATTTGAAACCTTTTCAAATTTTCAGTGGTTAAAATGAAGCCGGAGACACACTCGTGTCTGGAGGTTCCATACTTCTCTTGAATTTTCTTTGAAGAAACGATTTGAAGAAAATTTTATTGGACCAACAAGGTGGCAAATTGTGGCGAAGGAAAACAAACTCACCGAAATTTTCTTGATCCATCACGAGGTTTATTGGTTCGTCGTTTTCCTGTGCGCGGCGGCGGTTTGCTTCGGGAACTCCTGGAAAAATTGTCATTCGGCGTTCTTGTACGTTAAGTATTAGGATAACTGTTGGCTGAGGCCTCATCACATTCTGGCACATCTTGATCCCGTAGGACAAAGCAATCCACATTGCAGAAAAACAGATTAAAACACAAAAAGCAGTAGAAGCGATTTCCAACACGGTCGCCATCCTCAAAATTTCTACCCAGGCCTGTGAAGAAATGGCATAGAAGTGAGAAAGCGCTCTCTTACGCCGACCGTATAACGTTGCGGCTTCGTCTTCACAGTTGTGAATGCTTAGAAAAGTGAAAAAGACATTTGACGAACTTACCACCACTGAGAGATGTAAACAAGGAAGAAAATGTTGGACTTACTGATCTAGTGGAGGCCTTTGGCTTTCCTATCACGCACTAGTTGAGAATGTCCATAAAATGACACGGTCTGAATGGTTTTACGTCCGAGTGCGTTCAAATCCAAAGGGTGGCTCGTGTCACAGGTGTGAAAGGTGTGACAGGTATTATATTCAAAGTCACTTAAACAAGTGCAGAAAATACCATAAGAGAACTGAAAACAATGCTTATGCAAAATTTATGTTATTAGGATTTTTTCGAAGTGGCCTATTAATTATGTGTGATTTGCATGATATATAGCGAGACGCGCTCATGCAAATCACAGATAACCTGACCTTTTTTATTGTACCTCCTCTATTAATTGCTGTCAATTCCCGTTGAAATTTATTTTTGTTTTCAAAAGCTGTTTGTATGTGGTATGGAAACGCTATCTTAAATAATTGGCGACTTATCCCGTCTACTTCAGATTGTTCATGTGTGCTATAATTAAAGTGGATTGTTGTTTGGATTCACAGCTACGGGCATTTTCAAATTTTCAATTCAGTTGCCTACTCAACCAAGAAAACTATATTTAGCTTCTGCAAAGTATGTTCATTTTGTCCGATTTTAACTTATAATTAATTAATGGATGAGAACTTAATCATTGAAAACTTCTAGATTCTCTCCGTTTCTTTTCCGAAAAAAAAAAAGAAAAACAAATTATTCCTGACAAATTATACAGGGGTCTCGATAGCTGACAATGTAAGTACCGGACGTATTTATTTTTCCTCGTAAGGCTTTCAAATGCCTTGGCATTGAAATGCTGTTTACATTCTTGAGATCGGAAGAAAGAGGAACACTAAATTAATCGAGTGAATGAAACGTCAACAGATCGATTATTCCGCTTAGTAAGCAAAATATGGCGATGTGACAACTTGATACTTTGAAGGATTTATTGCGCGTGATTGTCTTTCAATCAGACCCAAAACTAGAAAGAAAAAAAAGATAAAGGGGAAAAAAGAAACCCTGCTGAAATAAAACTCCCAGGGGGCATCGAATTGTGGATCGTAAATTAAAGTTCTCGTGTCGCTGCCATAGCAACGAAAACGAAATCTAAAGCCCAGCTGTCGTCTTTGCTTAAACTCGCTTATAATGGCATGGAACCATAATAATGATTTGATAAATGATTGAATGCCGCAGCCATTCTTTGATATCGCTCGTTTTACTCTTAGTTACCATTATAACTGACTTATGGCATGTATTGAAAACTGTGCGCCAAAATGCGATGCTGCCTATAAAGGTCAACACTTTTTGTCGTACTAGATCAGACAAAATGTGAAATCCGCAAAGTAAAATATCAATTGAGAGCAGTAAATAAAGACGTTGAAACTTATCTCGTGATCATGAAACTCACTGAAGGTCTGTAGGAATTACCCGAAAGAATGGATTTCCCGCCCCAGCTATTTTGAGATCGACAACTTGATTTGGGGTGAACTTTCTCTGAGAAAAGATGATTTCTCTCGCCTCAAAGGTCCAGTTAACTGTTCGTATGCTTCTGCTTCTGAGGAAATATGTATCAAGTAAAAGATAATTTCAAGGAATGCGTTTGTATCTGACGTCAACTTATCACCGCTGTTTGTGTATCGTGACTTTTACTTTGTTCATTGTATTGTTACAGCTTCCAGTGATCGCGTTAGAGCTTCCCCGTGGTCTCCGGACTTTAAAAGACCCAAAACGGAACCATCGCTAACTTCAAAGCAAATTAGCGACTTATCACTACCTGCATTAATGGTAGAACCAGAAAAATTTAAGGTAATTACAAGTTAAATTCTTCCTTTCAAATTTATGTAGATTGTATACAAAGGGCTTCGTTTCTCTTATTTTTCTAGTATCTAGCTTTTTCTCCCTTTTCCCAAATGCTTCAGTTTTTCGTAAAAATCTTTCTATTTTTTCTTCCAATATTTTCATCTTATTATCTAACTTCTCCTTTTCTTCCTTCAATTCAGTTTTATCCTTATCTGAATTTACTTCTTTTTTTTTCAAGTCTCTTTTGTATCATAGCGTACTAGCGTATTGCTAAGTCGAAACCAAATCTGCCGCAAGTAAAGTTTTCCATTGTCAAAATAAAGGTCAGGTGAGATATTCCGAAAAAAAACACTTGCGTTCAATTTCAGTCTTGTTTTTTAGTATTTATCTTTCAAGTTCTAACATACTACGACCGTTGAAGGCGTGAAAGCCAACGAAAACCAGGGAGAATTTTAAGTTATATAACCCTTTACTCTAGTATACAGTTTCTTTCAGTGGCGCACTTGCCAACAAGGCGTACCCAGAAAGTTTCAATTTTCTCTTGTTCGTTATACAATTGTAAATGTAAGAGTATTGCTTTGCTCTTCACGATATTCTAGTGAACACAATTTCAATCAAATCACAATTCAGTGATTGAAAATGCATTTATTTGTCTTTTGACCACAGAAAACAGCCAAGAGCGTCGCCTTGGCAACACTAATTACCACTGTTCCTCAAGAGGGTAAGTGTGTGGCTTTGGAGAAGGCTTGATTTTGCGGCATGCTGGCGCGTATTGGAATAACAGCAACAAATTGGACGTTGTCTTGGTTTTCATTTGTTTCGCAGCCAACGAAAAGGAACGGGATCGAGATCAGGGAAAGCTAAAAAGATTACACATCAAGGGAATCAGCCATGCCAACACAATCCGCAAGAAATTGGATCCAGTAAGTCACGTAGACGGTAGTGAATATTACTGATGTAGTCATTTCGTTCAATGAGTCAGCCAATTAATTAATCTGTCCATCGGTCGGTCGGTGGGTCGATCGGAAAGTGCGAATGAAATCGGGTCAGGCGCCTCATGTTGCGCAAAAGTCCCGGAAGCTTTTCGGGCCCAGAGAAAACAAAACAATTGTAAAGTTGCATGACTTGAAACGTCGTCCTTTTGAAGATACAAGGCGTTTTACATCACCCGAAATTCGTCTGAGAAGTTTCGGGATTTTTGAGAAACGACCCCCAGACCATAACCCGACCATAATGAATTGCGGGCTCCATTTGAGGCCATCATTGCTGTATCCTGTATCCTTGTGTTCCACTCCAAAACAACTTTATAAATTATGGTTTCCCCTTATTATTCGAAAATACTTTGCTGTGACTTTTTGCCATAAACAGCCCAACCGTCTCTCGATATTTTGACACCGTCTTCACGTAAGACAAGGAAGATAAACGACACAGATAACGACACGAACTTGAAACTTTTCGCCACGGAGACCGCCATTGGCCGCCATTATTTTGGTTGTTGCTTATGGCGGGCCAGCGGATACGCTCACTGAGAGATCTCAAATTAGCGCACGCGCAGACAGAATGCTCCTCTGCTCCCCCAGACTATAACTCGACCATAATGAATTACGGGCTCCATTTGAAGTCATCATTGCTTTATCCTTGTGTTTTCAGAACGAAAACGAAAATGGGACCTCTGATCCAGATCAGAAAGCAGAGCAAGTTGTTGTGCAGATAGAGTTACTCAAACCTAAAGATCAGTTTGTAAGTTTGTACGATGCACTCAAAGAGAACAAAGAACTCTCTCAACCTTAGTTTTACTTGCCACTTTCGTAGGGTTGCTCTTAACTAGTGAAAGGGTCGCATTCCCGTCCTGTTTGTTGCGTTTGTTCATATTACCTTTTGTGGGAGGAGAACGCTTTAGTTCGGTAATTTATACTAGACTTCTCCCTAGTTGCTATGCTACGCGAGGCTAATACACTTCATGATCATGATAATGTCTCCCAGATAGTACGCGCTCTATGATTGCCTAATTTAGCCGACCATATTCTTCAGTACGGCCCTCTAAATTTGAAATTTTGGTGCGACATTTTCTAGTAAGTTTTTCATATTCTTTATGTGAAACAATCAACCACAAAGCCAATAGGATTGATGTCTTTTTAAGATTTTTACAAATGCCAATCATTTGTGGCAGTTGAACGATCCGATGGCCTTCAAATAGTTTCCTTTCCCGCGCGCCTTGTTACCTCAAGAGATATAATAAATATCTTATGAAGCACGAAAACGCACTATAGAAGGCGCGGTGCCTCAGGCACATGCAAATGATGTATCAATCAAACGTTAACGCAACCGAGCTCTGTGATAATTTGTGCAATAAAAAAGCTCCTTATGTCGATGTGTCCGTAATATATGCCATAAAATGTTATCTGTCGTTCTTTTTTTAATCACCAGTCCTTTTTTCTCGCGCTAATAAAATATCTTAGAGGCTTCCACCTCTGTGTTGCTGTTTGTTGATCACCATCTTGGATAATTAATAAGTTGTGCTTGAATGAATTCGAACAAAAGCAGTGCGTGAAGCGACCCCTTTTATAGCGTGTCTTTGTGTTTAACCTCGTTTTCCCGGCTCGTGCTGTAAGTTACAGATCCTCGTTTTCACCTGTTGATTTGCGCTTCTCGCTCGGGCAATAAATCAACGGAGAAAAAACGGCCCGCACCTCAAACTCGGTTAGTAAGAGTTAGGTAATGATTCGTTTACGTACTCCTAGTTCCGTGGATTGTTACCAGGTTATATTAATTTAGACAGCTTTAAAAAGAAACTTTCATTGATCCTAGCTTTTTTCGTTTGCTGGACCCACATAGATCGGTGAAGATAAGAGGATCTATCTCAATAGACCTTATTCACGTTGTCCGCCATGTTGGATCTGCTATTATCATGCAAATTAGCTACACACTTGTGTGGGGGCAAACAACACACGTTCGAGAGGTTATAACGAACATCTTAGCCACAAAGATGATTTGTTTCACATTCACTGAATGTTTATCACCTAAGTAGTAAAATAGAATGATTACACAAGTTACTTCGATGTTTTTTTTAGTGAAAAATGAGCAGATAACAAAGTAGAAAGTCAAAATGTCAAAGGCAATCAAAAGATATAAAATTATTATAAAAGTTACTTTTATCGACGAGCAGATTTTCCGCAATTTGCCTTTTTTTCAATGTTTGCCCCCCAGCATAACACATGGCTAATTTGCATGACAATTTGAAAACCAACATGGCGGCTATCGTGAATTAGGCCTATTGACCGAAGTGGAAAATACCATAATACTCCTTGTTTGTTAACCCAAATTTTGAATAAGCATTGTTTTTGAAATTTCTTGGGACCATTGTAAGTCCCAAGAGAAACAAGAACAATGCTTATTCAAAATTTGGGTAGGGACGTACCTTTTGTTAAACACTATATTTCATTGGCTGTATAGTGAACTTCCTATTGTTTTCTGTGCCAAATCCATTTGTTATCTTTGTTCGTTCTATCGTTCTTTTGGCCAATCCTGAAGCCCAGTAAATGAGGTACAACACGACCCCAAATTTTAAGGGCAAAATAAAGAGTATTATGGTATTTTCCGCATCGGGAAATTAACAGTATTAATAAGAGCAAGTTTACAACGACATTTTTCAATCTCTGGCGCTTATGTACATTTGCTTGTTTCCTTTTCTCTTTCCAGGGTCTATCAACGATACTTTTTGACAATCCTGCTGTAAAATGTCATTTGGTATGTAAAACTTGCATAAGGAAGTAGGCTTATGTTTAGAGAGCCTTAATCGCCATTTTTTTTTGTGAAAACGCAATATTTGGTCATGAGGCTGTGTCGAAATCTCCAACTACTCTCTTGATAGGGACGAAACATAAGTATGTCGGGCTTTTTGACCCGATTCTGAAACGTCGAACTTTACATGTGCCGAATCTAAGGAAAATGAGAAAAATCTATTGCCTTCGCTTATTTGCATTAGATTCGGTACATGTAAAGTTCGACCTTTGAAACGGGCCTTTGCGACAATATAGCTTGTAGTATCCTTCACAATTAAAAAAAACGGAAAGTTAAAATTCAGTGAATTCAGTCCGCGCACACTGCCAGTTTAACCTCGCATTTTAAGACAAAGAAAAAGCAAAAGCATTTCTACTGTGAGATTGAAATTTAGTTGACAAAATACGCAGTTGCTCAGAATAATTAACAAAATAATTTGGTTGTGCTTTTTCAGGTAAGCAATGGCGCCGAGTGTGTGCTGATCAAGAAGAGTTGGTTTCTTCAGCACGCAAACGAGGCCATGTTACGAAAACTTCGAAATCAGGTTAGTCCATGTACAGAATTATTTCACATGATGTCGCCGCCGAAATAATCTCCTTCGCGGCCGTTTTTTTGCGTGACATCGCAAAAACGGCTGCGAAGGAGCCGAAACCAAAACCAAGAAACGGGCGTTATGCTTGTGCTTCAAAATATCGTCTGTGAAGTGACGTGATCAACGTCGACGGCTTTCACGCTCGCTTAGCTGAAAACGCCTTCGTCGCAGAGGACTTCGTGCCAGAGAATTTGAGGCTGGTAAAAAATGCCCCGTCTATTCTTCCCCCTGCGAACGGTGCTGTCGCGGACTATTTCTTCTACAGAGCAAGTCGCGCTACAGCTTTGGGAAAATTTTAACCGACTGCTCCCCGTTCCTTACTTGAGATCCAACTACCTAATCCGGTTGTCTGTTTAGCCTGTGCGTTCTATTGACCGTATTCCGGAATAGGCATACAGGGAATAGAAGTTATAAATCCTTCCTTTTTACGGAGATTTACATTAAATTTGTCAAACACTTGCTAAATGTTATTTTAAACATGTCTTTATTATTCTTGTTGCTTCAAAACGCGAGACGTACTGTATTAAATAATCACTCCACGTATTCTTATTCCGGAATTGGGTCAATCGAACGCACCCTTATTCATTCAACGAAATGACGGATTAGAGGGAAGCGTACGACTTCCTGTTAGTTCAGTTTTAATCGCGAACTCTTGGCTTTAACAGAAGACTTCTAATAGTGTAGTCAATCTTTTCTTAGATTCCTCCGTACCCAAGTCAGGCTAAACTGGAACAGAAGATGCAAGATCAAGCGAACTGGGACTCCTTTAAAACACAAACTATAAACACTCTCTTAGATACCCTTCATTTATGACATACGGTCACAGAAGAATCTGCAGTTAGTTCAAGCCTTACGTTGGCGATTTAAAAAAATATGAAGACTTTATTTTCGACTTATTTTGTACAATGTTTTAGATGAATTTTCTCTAGATTATTTATTAGAATCGTACATTCTTTGAGAAGGAGTGGATACCTTTTTCTTAATGGAACTTCGAACTCGAATTAGTGACGATTGTAAATTATTTATTTCAAAATTAAATTAAAGGCGGACGTCCATTTTCATATGTATATAAGGAAGAGCTATTTTCAAATTGACAAATTTCAGCTCTTAGAACTGACAACGATTGTCTAAAAGCAATTAATTCAAAGATTAAAAAAGTCCACGCACTCATGATCAGTTGTGTTTAATAGAAAGCGAGAATGGCCATTTTTTTTAGCCGAGGTTTATCATGGCTCTCAAAGGACGGAGAACCTCAAATTTGGTGATTTCACGTCATTGTTATCCACAATACTGCAATTATGTGCTAAAATGCATGACGCACGAGTACTTCTCCTATTTTAACCAATGATATCATTGTCTTCTGGCATTGTCGTCGCCGTAGCCATCGTGATTTCTTAAAGTGCCTGTGAAGTAAAAAATATCTTTTGCTTATTTTAAAGACCTTTTAGAAATGATGAAGAATGGTGTTTTCTATTTTGGAAATATCGTTTTCGAGATATTCAAGTTTTTGTTCAAAAATTGATGACGTCAAAAACTTTACAGATGCCTGTAATAAATCCCAAAATTGAGAATATCATCAGTAAATATTGGACGGATGTTGTTCAAACTTGGCACTAGTAATGTTACCTACATCAGATAGGGCACAAATTGACCCCATTTAAGATGTTGCTATGGCAACATTCTCGTTTTTAGTCCCTCTCTGCAATGAACCCTACATCTCGGGTTTTGAACAGATAAGTACAGGCAGATGGTCAGACTTGAAACGCATGTGCTGCCTATAATACTTTCCATCTCTGTATAAGCTTACCAAGAGTGAACATGTCTTACTACGGCAATAAACGACACAATCAATCCTGCGTTAAATAGTCGGACCCATCAGCAAAAATAGTTTCCATGGCAACAGCATAGAGGGTATCATTTTCTGCCTTACTTGATGTAGATTACCCCAGCCAAGTTTAAACAACATCCATCCAATATTTTCGGAGGTTTTCTCAATTTTGTGATTTACAGTCACGTGTACAGTTTGTGGCGTCATCGTTTTTGAACAAAAAATTGAATATCTCTGGAAAGAGAGAAGATATTCCGATTCTTTATCATTTTGAAAGGTCTTTAAAGTAAGCAAAAGATATTTTTAAATTAAACTCCCTAATTATGTGAAGTCACCCAGTTTGAGGTTTTGACGGCAACGTGAGCGTACGCCGGAATGCAAACCCACGTGAACGAATTGGAATAATCGCGAAAGACATGCGAGAGTGCAAATTTGGAGATGACAGTTCCGTCAACGTCGCCGTTGTAGATCTTAAGGACGAAGACGGCTGTGAAAACGTTATGTAAAAAAGCTATTTCGCGTTATTGAAATATTTTCGTGGTTATTCCAAGTCTTTCAGCATGCCTGCGAACTTTCCTCTATATAACCTCAAATTTTTTGCCAGGACGACAATGTGTCAGAAATGTATCAAATTATAATAAAACGCACGTGGACGTGCGGGGCGTTCAAACGCTTTCTCTTTTTGTTCATCAAATCCATTGCATTGTCGTCAATGTCCTCGTAGCCGTCGTTGTCATCCTCGTTTAAGTTCTCTAGCAATTTGGCAAGCCGCCGTGCAGTTATTTGTCAAACAAAACCAGGTCAGGCCTGTTGCGTTCAATCTGGCGATCCGTTTGTATGTCATGACCCCAAAGAATAATTAATAATCTCATGAGACTTCTGAACGATTCCAGGAACGTGCTCATGTCTTTTGCCAGCATATTCCAAGCCACGGACAGCTTTTCCGTGCCACATTGTTACATCTACCATTACGTTTTCTCAAAGCCAGTATTAAACAATTATTCGCGTTGATCGCAAAGGAGTAAGCCAGGCAATACGAAGCCCCTCTTGACTTCTCTTGCCTCTTGTAAAAGGGTTGTCAGTTTCAAAAGTGATGACTGTGAAGCTGGTGAGTGCGTTATCATCGTTTTCGCCGAATTGATTGAAGTTGGGGAAGACAAAAATGGGATGGCATAAATTCCTTTTATACACCTAAGAAATAGGCAATTTAGCAATCTACGGTTTGACTTTTAATATTTAGGGTTTCTGTCGAGATTTGACTCATTTATCAAAAAAAGACAGCAAAGTTGACGCGGGTCGCAAAACTGACCGCGAGGCTAACTAAAAGCAGTTCCACCTGTGATTCGCGTTGACGATGGTGACAAGAGAAGAGTGCATTACACGGGTAGGTAAATTGTTATCATGTTGAATTACAGTGGAAAAGTAACCCAGTATTAAAAACGGTCGATCCACAGTTGCATGTTACAGAGTAGTTTAAGCGTAATTCATCTGCGCTGAAATTAAAGTTTAATTACCATCAATTAGTGGCAATAAAGTCTTGGCCGGACGCTTACCCATTTAAGTTGGTTTTCTTACTCATTTCCAGGGTTCGAACTCTTTTAAGCACTTCAAATTCCATGATCTTCTCTAGCTTTCCGTGACCTTAAGTTTAGCTGTCACGTAAGGAAATTCTCCAAACTATCCTTATTTTAGGAGATTACTCAAATCAAATTTGAATAAACAACAACATCTTTCCGCCCAACTCCGTGTTTTCAAAACTTTTGAAAGTGGAAGTTCCGTTGTGGTAAGTGAGTTAGGGCTAGGGGGGTTAACCCTTACCCCCCTGGGAAGACTCCGGTGGCATTTTGAAGCTGCTTAGTTTATGATGTTCGAGACTTGTTTTCAGACCCATTAATGCGTAAGAGTACAAACTACTTTTGCCACTGATTGTAGATCGGAATAGTTTAAGAACATCTTAAGAACGTTTTCAGCCTCCCATCGCATAAATATATAACATCGTTTAGCCTAAGCTCCAAAATTATACGTTCTTACATATTTAAAAAAAAAAGAGGATATATCAAATGAAGAAGGCTTGTGCCAGTAGAGTGAGCATATCTATAATATGTTTTGGCCTTTAAATATACCATTAGTTTTCCACGTCGGGCGGTCTTTCTTAGTTCCCGTCAGGCAGTCCGCCTATACCAATCTATAAATGGCAGAACCATTAGTTCCGGGGCGGCCCTTTTATATTGGAAATCTGCCTCCAGTGATGACTTCCAACACAGTCTCAAATTGTCGTGGTGAAGATTATATTCCCGGTCGAATAATCAATAGAACGTTTTCACATGACGTCACGGCGGCCATGTTGGTATTCCAAAACAAAGAAATGGCGGCCATGATGGTGTAACAAACTAATCTTCCGGGAATTGAACAAATACTTTCTTTTGTTTCAGAAAGCCAATATGGCTGCCGGTGGATGTGAGTGAAGACGCTCTAAGGCTCTAAGGTTGCGTGTCTATCCCTATGTAGCCAAAACGCTCACACATATGGCAAAAACTCTCACCCTATGAGATCTAATTGCCTATTCAACCAGTTTCCGAGATTTAGTTCCCTTGAGACAGACCCTGATATGAAAATTTAAATGGAAACTTGAAATCAGTTGTGTTTTAATAAAATAACGTGACAATCAGAACTCTGTTATGGACAATTCGATCAAATGCAACTAAGTATGTATTTGTCAACATTTCGTTTCTTGTTTATCCTTAAATGAATGCTGACTAATAGGCAATTAACAATGTTCTCCTTACTTATGAATTGACTAAAGTCGCTTCACATGATTTTTACAATTTTGAAACCACCCACGGACTGAAGGTTATTAGCTGTTATTCTAAAATCGTCTTCAGAGCATTTGTGGAACTGCAAGAGAAGGCAAAATAGAACTGAGTTGATCATCACCTTCATCTGGTCATTATACCGTATTTCTGTCTGGCTGAGTTTATCGTACGGGATTGAAACTTGAAAATCGTCTAAATATTTCTAAGCTTTTCATTACCGTCAGGTTGCTCAAATTATAAAAAGAGGCTTAATCTTGGGCTCTTTCAGCTTAAATAGAACGAAAACGCACACAAGACTGCGATGGGATACATTCATCCTCAGACAGTGAACCGTTCAATTACAATGTCTAATCTAAAATGAAAGGCTACTAGGTGAACGTCGGGGGAGGCACAGTGGCCTCATGGTTAGAGTGCTCGACTCCGGATCGAGTAGTCCGGGTTCGGGTTCTGACCGGGGACATTATGTTGTGGTCTTGGGCAAGACACTTTACTCTCACGGTGCCTTTCTCCACCCAGGTGTATAAATGGGTACCGGCGAAATGCTGGGGGTAGCCCTGCGATGGATTAGCATCCCATCCAGGGGGAAGTATAAATACTCCTAGTAGCTTCATGCTAAGGAAACCGGAGATAACCGCCGGCCTGATGGGTCTCCTTGCTCGTAAGCCGTGACTTTACCTTTACCAAAGGTAAACGTGGAATTACACTGATTATCTCACTTACGGAAGCATGAAACACGGAGTACGCTAATGTGGAGATTCCTTTTTGCTGGAATTTCAAAACTATCTCACTTAATCGTGCGGTCGGTTGAAACAGTTTACAGCTGTTTCGAGAAAGGTTGTCCAAAAGAAGCAAAAAGGGTACGCGACAATGCCGAAAGGCATTATGATAAACTGTCAGTTTGAATCAGTGAAAACATGACGGCAATGCTATCGAAAACGTCACCTAGATATGCATGCTCATGCTATGTTACTGACATTTAGTGAGTTTTAAAATTCAGTCAAATGATCAAGGCCATGAATTAGTAACAAAGGGTTAGGATTTACATAAAGGCATGATTCTGACGACTTTTATCACACTTATTTTATGTCATGTTTTGCAAAGAAAGTCCGAGAAATGTACCAAAAATCGTGACGCACGTGCAGAACCATCGTTCCAGCTAATAAACCCTTTTGTTTTTGGACTTGTTTTGGTAGCGTGACTGCGACGGGAGAGAGCTTCAACCTGAGCCTGCGCATACTGCCACTTCAAAAACCCTTTCATCCAAACAGCTCGCCACTGTAGGTCTTACTCGGCGGTCGTGGCATCTTCGATTCTAGGCGTTCAATACTAGTTGAATTTATTTTATTGAATATCTCTACCTTTCGGCATTGTCGCGAACGTTCTTACTCTTCTTTCGGACAAAACAGCTGTTTTCAGTGTTTGTAAGCGCGGTGTGCTTTCTATTTTTCTCAAAAGCCAGAGTATGAATCATTTTTGAACTTCAAAAATCGATAAATGATTTATCGATAAAAGACTTTTTGGTGGTCAGGTACTCTTTGTACAAAATTTGAATTGACTTGAATCCCCAACGGGAATTAGGAAGAAGGCGATCAAAACATATTATATGGTAGACCGGTGTGATTATTATCGTGACCGGTATGGACACAAAATGTAATAGGTTGCAGACTAACTTAATAGAGCACTAGCACAAGCAAACTTAATAAAATGACCGCAAATTTAATTAACGACACCCGAACCTAATGACCGAGATGCGTGAAAACTTTAAACTTTTTGCATACAAATCATTAAATAAATAACGAACACGGATACACGGGTCAGACAACAAAGACAGACAATTTTTTTCAATAATCGGAGGTTACGCACTTATGCTAACAAACACAATAAACTGCTCGAAAACGTAACAAAATGACTAATACTTAAATAAAATTGAAACAAATATACTGAAATTGTTTCTCACTTAGAATATAAACAAGTTAAAAACTTGTAAAAGTGTATTTCTTGCAGATTTTAGGGCTGTAACCATTTTTAAACGTTTTTAACTTGTTCATATTGTTAAGTGAGAAAATATTTTGTAATATTTGTTTCAATTTTATTGAAGTACCAGCCATTTTATAAAATGAGCTTATTGTGTTGCAGCATCTCGCTAAGTTTGCAAGCTCTACCTTGGAGGCTCCGGCCATACTTTGCGTAAATTTGCTTTGAAAAAACGATTTAAAGAAGATTCTGTTGGACCAGCAAGATGGCAAATTGTAAAACTAACTCACCAAAATTTTCTTGATCCATCCAGAGATTTATTGGTTCGTCGTTTTCTTGTGCAGGCCGGCGGTTTGCTTCGGGAACACCTGGAAAACTCGTGCTTTGGCGTTCTGCTACGATAAATATTAGGATAACTGTTGGCTGAGGCTTCATCACATTTTGGAAGATCCTTATCCCGTAGGGCAAAGCAATCCACATTGCAACAAAGCACACTGAAGAACAAAAAGCAGTGAAAGCGATTTCCAACACGATCGCCATCCCCAGAATTTCTGTCCCTGCTGAAGAAATTGCGTAGACAAAATCACTCTTGCGGAAGGAAATATAAATTTCTCAGTGCTTCAGCACATTCAAAATAAGTTTTTTTTAAAATCATTACATGTAATTAGAGAGATCTCAAAATTCTCCTGGTGAATTGGCGTAACTTTACGAAATTTCAGTGTCATCTGTTGTTGGCATTCTTGCATTCCAAGTTGAGTTCGTTCGGTTTCTAAATACGCCATCCATAACGTTGGGAGTTTTGTCGACAAAGTTGTTGTGGATGCTTAGAAAAGTGAAAAAAACGCTTTACAAACTTACCACCACTGATCAGAGATATGAACAAGGCAAAAATAAAAAGTAACGACGCCTGAGTGAACATGTTGGAATTGCACATCTTTGATAGCATTTCCAAGCTCCGTCTGGGTCGGCATAACTTTGCTTAGATGTGGGAGATGAAATTGTGGGCAGATGAAACTCACGCTTGAGTGAGTTCAAAAGTAATAATTATTCATAATATTTATAATATTTATTAATATATTTATAATAATTGGTTCTCGAAATGAAAATCACTTGTTTAGTGTATTTCCTCTCACCGTTATATCCCTTAAAACTCTTGTTTTCAAAAGCTGTTTGTAAGTGATATGGAAATGCGAAATATACTTTCATTGTTTATTTCATTCATTATCATAGTTAGTTAAGGATTTAATGCGACTAGTCTCGTTCAGGCCGTTAACGCGTGCTAAGTGGATTGTTGTGCGATTCACAGCTGCGGGCATTATCAGTTTATATTACCCACTTAACCGTGAAGACTAAATTTAGCCCCTGCACGAAATGTTCCTTTTGCCAAATTTAACTTAGTAGATCAAAACTTCTTTATTGCAAAATTCTGGGTGCTCTCTGGTTCTTTTCCGAAAAAAATAAAAAAACAGCGAAATTGTCTGGACACATAAATTACACTGGCGCATCGAAGTGTCAACTGCTTAAAGGAGCAGTATCACGGATTACGCGCATGTGCAGTTGCGCTATACAAACTTGAAAAAAACTGGTGCGCTTTTTCAAGTTCCGCGGCTGTCATATATTTTCGATATCTAAATCATCATTGCTTAGTTCGGTCTTTAAGTCTGTCATTTACATTAAAAAGGATTTAAAAGCATTTTTTCGTTTTTATTTTTGTAATACTCGGGTTGCTTTTACCATGTGTAAGACTAAATGGTTATGTGTGGTCATGGTGGGCATCGTCCCAAAAGCGGGCGAAAACGGATGTATGCCTCAAAAAAGCAGTGTAACGTCGTTTGGCAGAGAGGACATCGAAGGATATCTTTAAATAGTATTGTTTATTCCTCTTGGGTGTCGGCAAGGATAAATGGTGATTTGTAATCACTTCCGGGACGTTAAGCGTTAAGTTCTGCTCTTAAAATAATCAACTCACACATAAACAAGAGAAATTCTGCCCTTAAAGCATGGATGTTTAAGACGTGAAGGACTTCAATTCAATTACAATATTCAATATCTGATTTCGTTTAGAAAACGCCTGCGGTTCTAATTTTCTAAAATGTTTCCAATAGGGAAAACAGGAAATAGAAACAAAAAAGGCTCTTGAAAGCTCAACAATAAAACTCGAAGCCTATTCACGGAAGGCGGATATTCAGTAGCTATAAGATATCAGATAATGATTCTATTTCTTCTGATAAAAGCTTACTTAAAAAATTGTTTTAGGGAATTTATATTATTAAATTGGCGGAGTTTCCTTGTATAAACCAACGTCTGCGAAGGTCCTCACTAGGGCCGTGAAAGCAGGAAAATTCTATTTTCTTTTCCGCCTGTTTTAAGTGATTTTTGTAAACTACGTATTGCCGGTTTTCACCGTCACACCATCATCAAAACCATTCAACAAATAAAGTCAAGAATCAAAGAGATAAAAGAAGATGTTTTGTGCGGGAGATATTCGAAGAAATGTTTTACTCAAATTTATAAGGCTTTGTATGGAGACGCTATGTCTGTGTCCCTCTCAGGGGCACAAATATGGCGGCCGGAAGCTGACAAAAACATATGTCATCGAGTTTTGCTATAAAAAGCCGGTAGTCGTCTTCTGAGGGCTCATAAACATCTATTTGAGTATACAAGGACTGATCTAAGCGGATAAGTCACTTTTTTAACCTACGTGATAGTTTTAATATCGTGTCACGCAAAAGCTTAGAAGGTCTTAGAAATTCAATCTTGCTTTATCACAAGACGAAAAACCCTATCAAACTAAAAATTTGTGAAAAGACAAGCCTTCAGCTGTTCTAATAACTAACTAAACTAAAATCTCAAAAGGACTGATAATTCCTTATTTTTTAGTTTTTTGACGTCACATGAAAACGTGAGAATCTTTCGTCTTCTAGAGTATTCCCTTGGTCAAGTTCTTGATATTCGCTGGGTCTTTGATAATTTAGCCACAAACGAAAAAAACACACACACATTGGCAACTAAATTACTTGCATAAGTGTATCGCTTTTGCAATGCACCTGTCGTAAATTCCGACCGAACGTATGAAAGTTTGAACTTCCATAACTGCCAGCAGGGTTTTGGCAAGCATGAAAGTGTCGTTGAAATTTTTAGCTAATCGAATGACCGTGCCAAAGTGCAGCAACATTTTGACAAATTAATTATCTGAGACACAGATTTTCCGAAAAACCATTCTGTGATAGTCTTGATCAATCAAGATTTCTCGGTTTCTATTTCAGTCGTAATCATGAACATTTTGAGAATTTCGCTCGAACTTAGAAGGAACAGCCCGGCAGGAAGTCCCTTAAAGTGCTTGGAGGCCGCTCAGGTTGTACATAAAAATATCAAAAGGTAGTAAAGATATCCAAAGTCATGCGAAGTCTGTACGCTTTTTCTGTGTTGCTTTGTATACAAACGATTTTCAAGTCAATTTAGGTCATGCCAACAGATATGAGATCATACTTTGAAACGGTTAAAACGCTGACGCTTTTAATTAATAACGCATAGATATAATGCTCTTCTTAAGGGTTGGCATAAATTCCCTTTAAATGCCTAAGAAATGTGCAATTAAGCAATCCAGTCTAATGTTGTCTTTAGGGTTCCTGTCGAGTTCTGACTCATTTATCAAAAAAGACAGCAAAGTTGACTCGGTCGAAAACTGACCATGAAAAACGAAAAGAAGTTCTACCCGTGATTCCAGTTCACGAAGGTGACAGGAGAAGAGTGCTTTACACGGATAGGTAACTTGTTATCATGATGAGTTGTAGAAAAAAATAACCCACCGACACTGCCGATTCACCGCTTAAGACTTACGATAAGAAGGTAGCATCTTACAGTTTATCAGTCTCGCTGAAGCTGTGAACGAGGTTAAAATCTGTGCGAGAAAACATTGCCGGCTATTTTTACTCGAATCAATAGCAAATCGATAAAGCCGGTCAGTAAGTATTCAAAAAGTACTTAAGCGGTTTCACAGGACCCTTTCTCCATCCACAGTTGCACGCGACAATGAGTGTAAGGGTGATTCATCCGAGTGAGCTACGCAGGAATGAAAGGTTAACTACAATCAGTGGCAAAAGCCTTGGGACGCCCACCCTCTTGGGTTGGTTTTCTTGCTTAGTTCATGAATAATTGCTCCCTCTCCCTCAGAACAATGACGCCATTCGTGAACCTATTTTAATATTGATGAGTTTGGGGGGGGGGGGGGTGGGGGTGGAGGACCGTTATTTTTAAGCTTTTAGTTAGGGACAGAAAGGCGAATTTTATCGTTGGATGCCCCATTCACGTCCTCCACATAACATCAAATTTGATCAGGAGAGCCGTGAAAAAATGATGGCGCCGTTTGAACAGTTCGCACTATGTGAAGGAATTCAGGTGGCCCTCAGATTCCAGATCTAAACCAATCGTTTTTGGAATCCCGAGTCGTGGGTCTCGGATCCCGGATCCCGGATCCCGAGTAAGGGATTCCGGATTCCAAATTCCCGGTTCCACTGAACCATTGAATTCTGCTCATCAAAATTCGGGGATTCTGGATTTCAATGGATTGCGGATTCCAAAGCCTCACATTTGTTGGATTCCGGATTCCAGATTCCTTCACATCGGGCGAAACAGTTCCATTCCTTCCCAGTTAACGTTCCAAACTATTTTGTCGTTTTCCAAAATTTGGTTTACATGCATATTTCGACTTCATGATTTTTTGTCTTGATATAAATATCTCGTTATTGCAAACACTTTATGAATTTAGACAAAAAGAGCAAAAAAAAAAACCCCCCAAAAAAACCCCCCAAAAAACAAAAACAAAACAAAAAACAGCTCCGTGAATATTGGCCAGAATTGGTCTTACCTTCATCTAAATAAATTTCAAATTAATGCTGCATATTGACTTGTACCGCAGCACATTTCTGACTGGTACTGCAGACATTCTACAGATATTACTAACTTGTGTCGGAGAAATTCTCCAGCTTACTATTGACCGGTACTGCAGACACTCTGTGATGATTACTACAGAAATTCTGCAGTCCATTACTGAATGGTCCTATAGAAAACAAGGCCTAATTTTTAAAAAATACACCATTTTAAAGGCTAAAACAGAGAAAATATCTGCAGGTTTCAAGCAGACAGTATGAGAAGGCCATTTTTTGCTGAATAATGCGCACAAAAGTAAACAAAAAAGCTCCCAATTTTGTGTAAATGGCGACTCTGGAAAACCACAAAATAGTTTGGAAGGCGTTGTCATGAATTTTGTACACAATTTACATCCTGGAAAACTTGCAATGAACGCGAAATGATCGCAATGACCTGAAGCAGTATTTTCAAATGACCTCAGTTCCGTACTATCTTCGGTTGTTCTTGCTTAAGAAAAGAGCGACAAACAAACATCACAGCGAAGGCTGAGAATATCTATAATTGTTTTTGGCCGTAAAGACCATTAGTTTTTCGCTTTATTCGTCGGAGTGGCCTTTTTAAATTCTTTTCAGACAGACCCTCATATGCAAATCTAAATGGCACCCTGAAATTGTTTTGGAAAATAACAAAGCAACATCAGACCCCAGTTGTTCAAACGATGGATAGCGCTATCCACCGGATAAATCACTATCCATTGGATAGCGTAATTGGTTTCGCTATTACTTATTATACACTGGATACTGATTTATCCTGCGGATAGCGGTATCCATCGTCTGAACAACCAGGGCGGAACAACCGACGCCAGAACTCTACCAGTGACGATTCAATCAAATGCAACTAAGTATTTATTTGTCAACATTTCTTTTCTTGTCTATTCCTAAATGAATGCATTTAAAAAGCAATTAACAATTTTCTTGTTCAGGCTTATGAATTATCACAATCTTGAAAGCACCAACAGACTGAAGGTTTTCCAAAATCGTCGCTTCAGAGCATTTCTGGAGCTGAAAGGGGAGGCAAAATAGAGCTGAGTTGATCGTCATCTTCACGACTACACAGTGTTTTTGTCTAAGTGAGGTTATTGTACAGGATTAAAACTTGAAAATCGTCTGAATTTCTAAGCCTTTTATTACCAGAGGCTTCATCTGCGGCTCTTTCAGCTTAAATAGAAACAAAAAGCACACAAGGCTAACCCGGACAAGTCAAATCAAATGTTCGTTTTTGAGGAGAGCCGTTGGACCGTAGAAACGATGAACAAGTGAATTATAATTAAGCTAAAATGAAAGACTACAAAGTGAACATGGAATAGACCGATTGCATAAATGGCCGCCAAAAACGTATTCTTTTGTTTATGTGCTAATTAGACTCACTAGCCTCGTTTGCATGAACGAAATGCAAGAAATGTCGTTCGAGAGCGAAACTAGTGAGTCTAATCATAGGCAGCCCAAGCTTGCGTCACTACAGACAGCCGTTGAGAATTTAAACGCGTTATAAGACTTTCAGGACTTTGTATGGGAAATCAAATACCGTCGATTATAAAGCCTAAAAAATGCTCAATTTAACTTTCATTCAAGAAAGTGAATAAAAATGACTCACCTCTGGTGTATTCTTGTGCCTTTTGGAGCTTATCACACCGTTTCGGGAATTCTGTGTTTTCAGTGTTTTCAATGTTCTAAGACGAAGTCAAGGCTGCACACTACGATTCCGACCGTTGTCAGCTCAGAGGCGGTTTGCGACTCGAAAATCCATCCCAGCCAAGTTTTTTTCACGCAAAGCTAAAGCCACATCATTTGCGAACCTCCGAGAATGTTTCGTCGTCAAAAAACCCCACGCACTTGGCTGGAAAGGAGCATTTTCTGCTTCGATTTCCACGATAGCTGATGAATTTAACTGCTTATGATCACCGACGAGGACACGAAGCTGGGGTCCGAGGTCAAATTAACTCCACCCGATGAGGTACAGTCATTACAATA